>NW_028080209.1:706764-828617 GCF_014824575.4 Sturnira hondurensis | reverse complement strand
AATGTAATTATGATGTGCCTTGGTGTGTTCCTTCTTGGGTCCAACTTCTTTGGGACTCTCTGAGCTTCCTGGACTTCCTGGAAGTCTATTTCCCTGGCCAGACTGGGGAAGTTCTCCTCTATTAGTTGTTCCAATAAGTTTTCCACTTGTTGCTGTTCCTCTTCCCCTTCTGGTACCCCTATAATTTGGATGTTGGAACGTTTAAAGATGTCCTGGAGGTTCCTAAGCCTGTCCTCATTTTTTTGAATTCTTGTTTCTTCATTCTTTTCTGGTTGAATGTTTCTTTCTTCCTTCTGGTTCACTTCATTGATTTGAGTCCCAGTTTCCTTTCCATCACTATTGGTTTCCTGTGCATTTCCCTTCATTTCAATTAGTTTAGCCTTCATATGTTCCTCTAATTTGTGACTAAAATCAACCAGTTCTGTGAGCATCCTGATCACCAGTATTTTGAACTGTGCATCTGAGAGGTTGGCTATTTCTTGGTTGGTTGGAGTTATCGGCCCTGGGGCTTTGAGTTCTTGAGCCATATTTTTGTCTGTTTGTGCCTGTTATGTATGAGGAGTGGAGCCCTAGGTGTTCACGCGGGTGGTGCAACTCAGTTGCTGGGTTGTGAGGCTGTATGTGGGGGCGGGGCCAGAGAAGGGTAATGGCGGTCCCCTCTGCTGCCTCCTGCCGCTGGGGCCTGCATGGTCTGTCTCACTGCTCGCTCCTTCGCTGGTTTATCTGCATGTGAATGTCTAACTTGGCATTTTTCTCTAAGTGACTATTAAACCTTGGTAATTGTGTAAGATGTCTCTTTTTAATAATGTCATCTTATAAATTTCTTCATCCAAGGTCAGCTTAAATGCACTGTGATACATGAAGGAATGCAAAGCCTGAAAAATAGGGAGTCAGGGGGCAGGGAGGAACCAAGTGTTCATCTTGGGTTTCCCATAGCTCTGACTATTTGTTCAATTTAGAATGTCTTGCTTACCCATACAGTGTACCTTAGAAGTTTTCTTCACTCATTTTATAATTTTAAATCTTTTGAGGTGTTCCAGGGGCCCTCATGATACACTGCAAAGTTATTCCTACATATGCTGACATTTTAACCCTTAAAGCCTCAGTGCCTAATGAAAACTAAGTAATCGATTAGCATTCTTTTTTTAGCTCTCACCTTGCAATATGTTTAATTGATTTTAGAAAAAAAGAAGAAGGTTGAGAGAGACACAGGGGCGGGGAGAGAGAGAGAGAAACATTGATGTGGAGGGAAACATTGATTCGTTGCCTCTGGTATGTGCCCCATCCGGGGATCAAACCTGCCTAGGTAAGTGCCCTGACCAGGATCACACCCACAACCTCTTGGTGTGTGGTACTACCCTCCAAGCAACTGAGACATCCATTTAGGGCCAATTAGCATTCTTTAGCTTGGACATTTTATAACTTCTAGAAACACTTTGCATAGACACAGAAGTCAATTATTAACATGGACTTATTTTTGTAAAACCCAGATAAAATAAAGATGTGCCCTTTTTACTTAAACCATACATGTGAGCTGGCTTTTCTTTTCTTTTTTTACTAAGAGTTAATCTTCAATCACATGAACTTGAAAAGCACTTGAGTTCATTTCTGTATTTCTGAGAATTTTAGAATACCCAAGTGTTACAAGTGCTTGCCTTGAAATTAATTACATTTTTAAAAAAATCCTCACCTGAGTACACTTTTTCATTGCTTTTTAGACAAAGAGGAAGGGAAAGAAGAAGGGAGAGAGAGAAACAATGCAAAAGAAACTTGGATCGATTGCCTCCCGTATGTGTCTGGATGG
Source organism: Sturnira hondurensis (assembly GCF_014824575.4). NCBI lineage: Eukaryota > Metazoa > Chordata > Mammalia > Chiroptera > Phyllostomidae > Sturnira > Sturnira hondurensis. The sequence continues at coordinate 826,813 of NW_028080209.1, read as the reverse complement.
GGGATCAACCTGGCAATGCAGGCATGTGCCCCAATGGGGAATTGAACTCACAACCTTTCATCTACAGGATGATGCTCCACCCAGCTGAACCATACCAGCCAGGGTGCCTTGAAATTAATTTTAGCAATACTATCTTGAGGTAGAAAATTATTTCACATTGCAGCATACATACAGACATACATACATACATACATACATGTAGACACACATACAGACAGAAACAAATAGAGACCTTTTAGCCATGAGAAGAACTCACTAGTTCATAAAAGAAAAATTGCATTCAAATTTTTCCCTGGAGGCATTTACAATTCATTTCGGTTTTTGACAAGTTAAGTTCCAAATGATTTTCCCCTTTTAAAGTACAGACAGCTATTTGTTTCTGAAAATCTCACAAGGGTTTATTTGAGGCAACATTTTGAGGACATGCCTGGAAGCAAAATCTCAATGGATTGAGAAAATGCTTTGTCTTGTAGTTTATTTTATACATTAGAATCAGAGGAGGAGATATAAGGAATACATGAAATCCACTGGTGGTAGATTAAGGGAGTGGCAGATTAAGCAAACTGGGAAAATCTCTGGGACTGGATAAAAAACAAACTGGAGAAACTTCTTTCACCTTCGTGGGTACAGGATATTTAGTATTTAACATTTCAGCACCTAGAGAAGGGCAGCCATTTTTAACCTGGCTCCTCACACACTGGCTCCCCAGTGTGCAGCAGACACTGTGGTCTGGCTGACCCCACACCTATCCTGCCCCCCCCTTTCCCTTCCCAATCCTTCCTTGCAACTAGGGGTGGCTGCGCAATCCAGAAGCAGCAGTTTGAAGGCACAAAGGTGACTGCCACTAATATTTACCTCTTATGTCTTGAATGTTGAAGTGGTGTCTAGAGTTTAGTAGCCACTTGGAGCATAAGAGATGACCAGTGTGAGGAAAGTAAGGGTAAACAAAAATTGTTTGGCTAATGAAATAGATTTTTCGGTTGTATTTGAGGTCTTGTTCCCTAGCATATGCATTCAATTTGGCTCAAACAAACTCATAAAAATTCTCTACAGGTTAGGATCCTTCTATTGACATTCACTTGGTGTCATTGGCAGGATTCCAAAGAAGCCCACCCAGGACCACCCTACCGGCACAGACCCAGGAAAAACTGGAGAGTGGACAGACCGTGCAACCCAGGGTCCCAGCAAGGGGGTACCCTCAAGGGCCCATTATGCCCCACCAGCTCCCCACTTTACACCAGGTAAATTTGGTGAGTTTCTCTCGGAATTGTGGTCCTCCTGCTTTAAGCAGTAGGCCATGAGTTTATCACAGATGCCCTTAGAAAATCCTAGAGGTGGATAGGGTTGAAATAACCCAGGAATAGAGATGTAATTTGTTGCTGTTTTTTTAAATGATTTTATTTACTAATCTTTAGAGGGGAAGGGAGGGAGAGAAGAAGAGAAATTTATTTTATTCTCCTCTAGGTGGAGCTAGGATCCTAATTAATATTCTCCTGCTTTAAAGAACACATTCTGTGCAGAGGGTCATCTGGCTTTTCCCTCAAAACCTTAGGACATTTCCCATGAGGATGAAAAACACCCCACAGTTTTAGTTCTCTGCAGTTATCCAATCAAGAAGGGAAGAGAAAGAAGTCCTGGATATTTACCCACCACGTTTCCCTGTGACAACCCTCCACCCCCAAGAAACCCAACCTAGTGGTTCAGTTTCTGGGTTAACGCACAGCTTCACTGTTCTCGGCTGATACCATGTTGGAGGGATTCTTTTTTTTAAAAAAAGATTTTATTTATTCATCTTTTTAGAGGGGGGAGGGAAGGAGATAGGGTGAGAAATATTAATGTACAGTTGCCTCTTGTTCATTCCCTCCTGGGAACTGGCCTGCAACCCAGGCATGTGCCTGACTGGGAAACAAACCACGATCCTTTGGTTCAAGGCCTGTGCTCAATCCACTGAGCTACAGCAGCCAGGGCTGGGATTCTTGACGGAAGAGAAAATCAGGGAGACCTCCTTCTCCTTATCAAACCCTAAATTAATCTATTGGTTCTGCTTTATAAGTAGAGGATGAAATGTTCAGAACTCTGAAATAAGTTAAAATACGTTGGTTTAAAAAAGTAACATAAAAAGGCAGTTTTGTTGTTGTGATGCCAGTGGCAGGCGGGTGTTCAGCCTGTCTGACTCCGGGCTGAGGCTCTCTGAGGCCCAGGGCCCCCGGGAGCTGAGGCGGCTCTCACTATGTGCACCAGCCTCTGAGGGCTGCCCAGGCCACACCTGCAGAGTGGGGTGCAGGACATCTCCTCCCCAGTCAGTCCAGCTGTCTGGGCACCCCCCTCACTGGGGCCCAGGCCACTCCCTCAGCTCCACCTGGGTCTTGTTGAAAGGTTTTTCTTGGGCTCTGCCAAGGAAGAAAGGCCAATAAGCCACAAAGTGAGGCAGGATAGAGCTTTATTGGGGTTTGTGCACCCGGGTGAGGTCCTCCAGTCTGCAGAGTGGGGCCGAGGAAGTTGTGCCCAAGCAGGGAATATGGTGGGGTTTTATTTTGGTTGGCTTTCTTTGTGGAAGCTGGGGATTGGTCCCCTTTGAACAAAGCGGCAATATATCATTGGTGGCTTTCCTCGGGCTCAGGTTGCTATGCGGATATTCGTTTTGGCAAAGCCCATGCTTTTGGCTCTCTGGTTTGATGTCAGCCGTCTTTTCTGGGGTTGTAGTTCAGCCTCCATTTTGTCCTACCCTGCCCATCCTGACACTTGTCACAAAGGCCTTTTGCTCTTACTCACGGGCTTTGGCTTCTGGAACCGTCAAGTCTGAGTACAGCCCTCAGAAGAGCAGCCACACTCCACATGGAGTGAGGCCCAGCCTTGGGCTCCATTATTTCTTCTTGGGTGGGCACGGCCCCCTCAGCCCCCAGTCTTGGCTCTCTCCCTTGCTCACAGAGGTGGTAGCTTCCAGGGTGAGACTTGGAAGCCAAGTCAGAGGCTCCTTGTCCCCATGACGCAGAGAGCAGGCCAGCAGGAGAGCTGCTTCCCAGTCTTCCCTCCCTTCCCACCCTTGCCCTTCTCTCCCCTTCCCTCCCCTTCCCTCCCCTTCCCTCCATCTCTTATTCCTCCCACCCACCTTCTTTTTTTTCTTTTAAAGATTTTATTTATTTATCTTTAGAGAGAAAGGGAAGGAGAGAAAGAGAGAAATATCAATGTATGGTTGCCCCTCATGATTCCCCTGCTGGGAACTGGCCTGCAACCCAGTCACGTGCCCTGACTGGGAATTGAACCATGTGGTTCGAAGGTCCGCGCTCAATCCACTGAGCTACACCAGCCAGGGCCCACCCACCTTCTTCCCAGCCTTCACTGAGGGGTGTCACCTTTGTCAGGCTGCCTGAAGGAGCTGTCAGCCCCCAGGGCAGGTGCACAAAACAGAAAAACAATTGGTGAGCGCAGGAAGGGAGAAAACCCACCAAAATCAGGGTTGCCTTTGTCTACAGGTCATTGCTGCTCCCAGCCAGGGGACAGTCTGCTCAGCTCCGAGGCTGGACGTTCTCTGGAGCTGAGCACAATCTTGTTCACCTCCTTTTTAGGTCAGCTTCCCCCTCCCCAAGAACCCACACTGAGAGAGCCCTGGAGGGGTGTGCATGGTGCATGCACCTGCCCTGCCTGGGCTCATGTTGCACACACATGTGCACACAACTGAAGGGGTGCCCCTGCTCCTCAGGGGCTTCTCTCTAGTAACAAAATCTTGTGCATACACACGAAGAAGGTGGGCACATATGTGCACACACACTGGATTCTCAGGGAGAGTAGGAGGTGGGGTCCCCTGAGGCTCACTGGACCTGGACTGAGCAGAGGGCTGCCTGAAGTGCAGTGGGCTCCCATCTGGGCGGGTCAGATATTGGCTGGGAGGCAGAGGGTTGTAGACCCACTTGATGTCAGCCTAGCGAGTGCCATGAAACAGCATGACAATAAAGCAGCTGGATGGTGATCCAGCTGTCTAGCATCTTCTTGTTCCAGTCCTGCATAGTTTTGCAGTGGCTCAAGGCAATGGTGCCTTGCTGTCCCAGTTTGTTGTTCCCTCAGGCCCAGCAGCTGACTCTACATTGGACACTCACACTGCTCCCGCAGCTCCCAGGCTGGATCAGGTGCTGCTTTTGCTTCTCCTTGCTCCAGGAGCTGCCTATTCTCATCTTGCTCCCCACATCATCCTTGGTGGTCCTGCCATGGCGTTTCACCTGGATCTTCAGGGCTAGTGCTTTTTGGAGGCAATCATGCACAGGCCGCTTGGCCACATAGCAGGTTCCATCGCTGCGCACCCTGACTGTCCACTCGGTGCGTGGTGGTCTGCCCACCCAAGGGCCAATGGCCAAACTCAAGTGGCCATGACTGGGATCCTCCCGGTCACGGCCCTGCCTGCTGCACACAGCTGTGGCAGTGCTTGCTCTCCTGGCCCTGGTGTCTGTGGCACCTAGAGAGGTAAGGGCTGCACTTGGGGCCAGGGTCACTCCTGCCTTGGGGCCATGGTCATGGTCCTCTGAATGCTGTTTCCAGCCCACCTCGGGATCCAGGGAGAGAGACCGGAACTTGGTGGGGCTCCCCTGTGGAGGAGATGCCTTGCAGTGTGTGGCGACAGGGGACTGGAGGGGGTGTGGTTGAAGCTGTAGTTGCCAGCAGCGGCTGCCTCAGGGGGCCTTGGTGAGCAGTGGGGTGCTGTGGCAGCTCTCTGCCTTGTTGTGGGTACTGGTGCTGTCTTTGTCAGACTTCTCAGGCAGCTCAGAGATGTCAGACAGCTCATGCTTCTTGGGCTTGCCACCGCTAACCCCTCTGGCCTCCACCCCTCCCGCTCTCAGAGGCTCTCCTCCTTCGGCAGTCAGGCCTTACATAGTGCCCCTGCAGCTGCCGCGTCTTCTCCATCAGCAGGACGTTGCATCACTGAAATTCCAGCTGCCTTAGCTCTTGCTCCAGCGTGGCCATCTCATGGCCCAGGCTCTCATTGCGGGCGAGTCCTTGGTGCTATTGCTGTAGGAGGTACAGTGGGGAAAGGAAGCCCAACTTGGACTGGTTGTGGTTCTCCAGGTGGCACTTGATCTCCAGCAGCTCCCAGCAGTGCTGGTGGTAGGTACTCCTGGTAGGTGAGGCCAGGGTGTTCCCCACGCCCAGCCCAGCCCCCTCAGCCAGCAGGGAGTTCAGGCTGAAGTGGGAGTCCCTACTCTGCAGGGTGTTCCCTTGCAGGCCAAAGTCGTGCAGGGTCCCAGGTGGCTTTTGGGGGCTCATCTTCCAGCAGGTCATGCTCAGAGCTTCCCCCTTGCGGATGCTTTTCCTTAGTCAGGCCCTCCCCACTGTCCAGCTCTTGGCTGTTGGTGATTTCTGGGCTCACATTGGAAGGGGCCCTTTCTCCTCTTCATTTCTGAGCTGCTGGGCTGGGGTGATTTCAACTTCCAAACACGCAGGTCCCCCTCACTCTCTAAGTCCAAGTCATCCAGGAAGTCATCTGGTCACTGTCCTTCCATCGCTTTGCCAGCGGGCTCTCAGGCCGGGCCACCAGCAGGGAGATGTTGGTGTTCTCCCCCTGGCTCTGCAAGGCCACAGCCTCCTCCTGGTTCTGGGCGTCCACACTGTGCACCTGGATGATTCAGTCTCCCTCTCCGATCTCGCCTTTGGCTGCAGTGCCGCCAGGACTCACCTCCCAGTGCCGATGCCCAGGTCCTCTCCACCGGCTGTGTGGCAGCAAACCGTCAGGCCCAGCCCATCCTGGTGGCTGGCTTTGCACAGCCCCCTCCTCATCCTCCTGCTGGTCCTCAGGGTCCACCTCCTGCTGGCCACTCTCACTGAACTCCACTGGGTCCTAATACTCACAGGTGAAGGGGGAGCTCAGAGAGGATGGAGGCTCCAGGGTGACTGTGGGTGTGGTGGGCAGACTCGGCTTGAAGGTGATGTCAGGCTGAGTGCCACTGTCCACCAGCTGCAGGCTGTGACAGGAGCCGTCCCCTCAGAGGTGGGGGCAGCACCTCAGCACCTGGATCTTCTGGGACTCCTTGGAGAAATGCAGGATCCCCACTGTCTGCTCCTGAGACAGCTTGGAGAGCTCCTTCCCACTCCCCTGGGGCATATCTCTGGGCTGCTCCTTGGGTTTCTGGACCAGGGACCCACACAGTCCCTCCCGCGGTGCTGGCCTGCGAGGGAAGCAGGGAAAACATGGAAATGCCTTTCACTGGCCCCTGTGCAGGACCTTAAACACGGTTTTTAAACCAAGTCCCTTTTGATTATTATTCAAGATAATATTACATTAACTATTGGGCATTACAAACTCTGGTTCCCCAGCCCTCGGCTGACAGGTTTGTTTGCTTCTTTCTTCTCACAACCCCGAACTCCGAAGCCTCTCTCATCTCAGTGCCCACAGTGCGGGCTCCTTCACAGTCAGGGTCCGGGGATGGGAAATTCTTCGGGCACAGAGTGACCGCCCCTCTCTTTTCACCAACGTGATTGGCAGTGAATATGTCGAATTACTCCTTCTCTTTCTCATTTGGGGCACTGGTTCTCAACTAGAAACATCACAGAATAGAAAGCAGGTTTAGTTTCTCATGGCAGGGAGCAAGAAACAGAAATTTCACACAATAGAATACTTTCGTCGGCATTCTTGGTTTGTAACTTCAGCTTTTCAAAAACTGCTTAATGCTAATAGGACTCATAAAACATTTGCAATAATAATTTCACATAATAATGACAAATTATGTGAATTTAGCTCTGTCTTCTACAATAACCAATGTTTCCAGAACACTAGGATTTAAGAGTGTTTTCTGTATCAGTGTGTGACTTGCTTTGATAAAAATGGATACTCACATTATCTTGAAAATTATCAACAAAATAGATGGTTTGTGCAGGTGCAGACAAGCATGAACCTGGCAGGTCCGACTGCCAAACTGCGAGAGGCCTGCTTACAAGGTCGGCCCCTGGCTGGCAGCCAGGAACTTGGACCAGGAGAGGGTTCCCACCTTTCTCGGGACTGGTGAGAATGTCCCTGAACTGTACAAACATTATGGTTTATGGTGACCCCTTCTGGGAGTCTGGGATTCTGGTCTGCGCCCAGCAGAGGGCGCCCATGTGACCAGCCCCCAAGACCCTCTGAGAGCTGAGTCTTTGCTGAGCTTTCTGGGGGCAGTGCTTCTTGTGTGGGGGCAACTCACTGCGGGGGGGAGTTGAGTGTGTCCTGTGTCTCCGACGAGAGAGAGAGAGAGAGAGAGAGAGAGAGAGGGAGAGGGAGAGAGAGAGAGACCCTTGGGAGCTCATGTCAGTTCTCCAGGCTTCACCCCACGTGCCTTTTCCCTTTGCAGATTTTGCCTTGTAACCTTTTGCTCTAATCAATCAGAGCTGTGAGTACAACTGTGTGATGGGACCTGTGAGTCCCAGTGAATCATCTGACCTGGGTGACCTTGGAGACCCCAACATAGTCCCTTATGGGAACTGGTACCTCATAATATTTAAAATCAACAACAAAAAAACAACTTCTAGTCATAATGTATAAACATATTTTATTAGACTGATTTCCCATAAGCCCATTCAAGAAAGTGAGTGAAGAAAGGAAACCTGAAGCTTGGTCAAGGCCGAGCTTTGGGAGACAGGTGACAGTGATGAGTGGGCACTGCAGGGACAGGAAGCTGTCTGACCCCTGCTGTGTGGAGTTTGGACGGAGGCAGCCATGCCATGAAACAACTAAAGGAAATAGGATGTCTGTCTCAGTCTCAAATATCAATTAAAATGATTTACAAGAATCCTAATGAACTGTGTTCTAAACTGGCCTGTGTGGAAAGACTGAGATGCACGTGCCTTTGACCCTGTGGAAACTGGAGACGGACTACCCTGTGATGGACGCACAAGTGAGGGAGCTCCGGGGGATTCGACAGACATGTAGTCACAGAGCGAGGCTGCTGCCTTAGCTGGTGCAAAGAGCAACATAAAGAGTGTGACCTGTGACGCTCTCGTGCCTGTCACGTGTCATCCTGATCACTGATGATTGTTACACTTGGAATGATCTCAGCACATTCTCAGTAATTGACATGCTTCTCTGTCTTTTGTGAATCTCACTGGCAAATTCAGGGTCAGTGCAGGGGCATCTGGGGTTGCAGGAGTGATGGTTCACCTCCTCACAGGTAAGGGTGCAACTTGAACTTGGGCATCCACAATGAAAGAAAGCACATTTTAGGAGGTCTTCTACCAGCTGCCCTCCTATGCAATAAGAAAATTGATCACCATCAAGTTTCTTTTTCCAGGCCTGGCTAAAATAACAATGACGTCCCCAGGCTCTTCACTGGTCACCAAACCCTTCAAGCATAAACATGGCCACGTGACCACGTCCCTCCTGCCGGGAAGAGAGGAGGACCCCGGTGTCGGAGTCAGATGGTCTTGTTCCTCAGGAAAGGGCATCTGTAGACTGGAGAGCTTGAGGAAAAGGAAGTGCAGTGAATTAAAACGCAGAGACGCAGAAAGGGGCGTTGAGGGCACAATTCTGCCCTAATGTCCAAGTTGGAGGCAGGAGGTTGCCGGGCAGCAGAAGGATCAGGAATGCTGGTTCCCAGGCTTTGGGTGATGTCTGTGGTCAGGTCAGCAGCCTGTGAAGAAGAAGAATCGAAGACAACCCAAGCTCAGAGGCTCCGTTTCCTCTCCCTCCCGATCCCAGGAGACAACAAATTAGAGCGAGAGGCTGAGTGTTGGTCTGAGGAACGATGGGAGAGAGTCTCTGGCGTTTCCTGGAGCAGTGGGGCAAAGCTCATCGCTTGCACCGACCCGAAGAGGGAACCGGACGATAGGCTCAACCTGAGTAAGAGGGTCAGCCTCGGAGAGTGTCTCCTGCTCCCCAGGGCACCCCCGTGGTGCATCCTGAGCACGGAGCACTCGTTCGTGCTCCCAGTGCNCCTGAGTAAGAGGGTCAGCCTCGGAGGGTTTCTCCTGCTCCCCAGGGCACCCCCGTGGTGCATCCTGAGCACAAAGCACTCGTCCGTGCTCCCAGTGCATGCTGCAGTGCAACACATCACACCCCGGAGGAGGAAGGGAGCAGAAAACCACCTATTGGCTGAGGTCCTTCCTGAAATGAAAGTGAAAGAGAAGTTGGATTTAGTAATTGAGGGAGTAAGGAGCAGCAGCCTTTTGGAAAGTTATACAAACCTTTGCATCCCACACCCACACCACTGGGAATGAAAGCAGAGCCCAAGCTGTAGACTTACGCTGACCCCAGGCTTAAAAGAACACCCTGCAGCGTGGGGTCCCTGCTCGGGTCTCAGGGACGCCGCTGGGCCCCGGTCTCGGTCTAGGCATCTTCTTCCCTCCACAGCTGTCATCGCCTGGTCAGAATCTCATCGCTGCGGCCTCATTTGCTCCGTCATTTAGCTTTTCTGTCTCAACTTCATCACTGAGTGAGGCAGTGGAAAGGCGATAGTCACCACTTTCCGGAAGTTTCTTACCTTGCTGGCCTCTGACATGGAGAATGAAGCTCTCGACAAGGGCGATGAGCCCCCAGCACGGAGCCCCCAACTCTCGTCAGCATCTTGCTCCCGGCAGAATCTGACAGAGCCTCTGGAAGGACAGACCCAGGGTCAGTCTCACCCCACCTGCCACGGTCCCTGGCCCTGCCCGACGCCTGGAGCCTGGCCTAGTCCACTGTGGAGACAAAGGGGAGGGCAGTGCCAGGCGTGGAACCACGGTGGGGGAGGAGCAGACGGAGAACGCACCCAGTGTTCTGGGTCTCGGACTGATGACACCCACAAGAGGCAAATGCTGGTTCTAGGTCAAGGCAGTAAGTCCCAGCATAAGGGACTGGAGGGAGATGGAAGGGAGGGGCCAGGTCCCAGTGTGAGGGCCAGTCATGAAGGTGATCGCTTTTCTGGGATTTTCTGACTAGGGGTGATTCTTTAGGAGTCCCCTAGGGCAGGGATAGGTGCACCCCAGAATCACCAGAACCCTGCTGCTCCCAGCCTAGACCATGGTTAGGGGGTTGGTGAGGACACGCGGGATGGTGTGGCCCCAAAGGGTAGTGAGTGGATTCTGAGCCTGGAGCCCAGAGGGTTATCGAGAGATAAGTCACCCCACTCCCTGGTGACAGGTCTGTCCAAGCTGGCGTGCTCCACTCGGCAGGTGTAGACGTCTCCCTGCTGGGGGTCATGTCCAGCATCACCAGGGTCTGGAAGGTCCAGTCTCCGTTATGGATGGGGTTGGTGGTCATGACCCCAGCTGTTTCCTCCTGTCTGTTCAGGAACCAGCGGACTTGAATGTTTCTGGGATAGAAATCCGTCACATGGCAGACAAGAAGGTAGGGGTGCTGTAGGGGTGCCTTCTTGGAGGGGGACACATTCACTTTAGGCTGGACTAGGAGCGGGGAGAAGAATCTTGTTAGGATAACTGTGACAGTTAATGCAGTGCATTTAGTGATTTTCTTGCCAAATTGACCTCTAGATGTTAGAGGTGGATATATTGTCTGTTAAGCCATTCAGAGACAGAAGCTGGGGAAGAGTGCAGGAAAAACAGAATAAAATGTTCAGATGTTCCAAGAACGGCCTTGCTGTACACAATGCAGAGAGAGCAGGAGGAGCAGGAGAGGGGCCCGGTTGGCACTCGGTAACACTCGTCAAAAACAGGTGACGTAGTAACTAAGGTTCTTTGAACAGAAGTGTTGAACCAGCTATGAAATTACCTAAATGTTCGTTTCCCTGTCTTGTTCAAAAGGATGCATAATCCTTCCAGATACTGTCTTGGAATCAGAATGTATCCGATAGTCAATAGCATTCCTTTGGTCTATCAGTCTGGTCTCCACAGCAGAAAGAGGTGAAGAATGGAGCCCCCTGATTCAGTCTTCACTTAACCCGCATGTCTCCAAAAAATGTTTGCAGCAAGATCCACAAACCCAATGTCCTCAGCTCTTTCATGTTGGATTAGCAGGGAGTCTGGCCCTTTCCCAGGTGGGCTGGCCCCTAAGCACGGCGAAGCTCTTGGGTCCAGGCCACCCAGCCTGGGACACGCTGGGGCCTGGAGACGGGGAGGAGGCCTCTCCCCTCCTCTGCTGCCCAAGCCCAGCCCTTCCAGGGTCTTCTCTTTCCCACCCGCTGCTCACCTCTGCGCTTCACGGTGAAACCCTCATCCAGCTGGCAGCTGTGTGTGCACACCGTGTCCACGGCGCGCTTCGTCAGCTCCAGGACCTCCCCTGGAGGTTCCAGTTCCTGGCCATCATGTGCCCGAGCTCAGTCACAGCCACAGACACCCCCACAGCACTGTCAAACTGGACGTCTCTGTTGTAAATGTGTCGCTCCAAGAAGCGGGTGTCCCATTGAACTCACAGCAGTAACTGCTCCTCTGGTTCACACGGCACTGTGTGCAGGTGAAAGACCAGGGCAGGGCTGAGTGGGAGAGGCCACGATGCTCGCGGGACCCACTGCCCACGTCCCTGTGTGCACCCTTCACTGTTTGCTGAGCGGCACAGCCAGGACCACGCAGTTCCTGTCTTTGCCTTTTCCCCCTGGGTCCCCATTTTCTTTGCGGCAGAGCGTCCACTACAGAACTCAGAGGGTCACTCTACCCTCCAACCCAGGGCCTAGAGCTTGGCTGAAATAGATGCCGTGTGTTCACCACACCCTCAGTGTTTTCTCTGTCTCTTCACATCACCTCCAATCTCTTTGACATTCTCAATAAATCAACAAACCAGTACAATATTATCTTTTTGCTGCTGAGGTAAAGGTATTTTCTTTACTCCTGTCACCTGGCATGGTTAAATGAGAAAATACACATTTTCCTCACACCCAATCATAAGATTTTGGGAAAATCATAGACCCTCCCTGGACCAGTTTTTGTACCCAATAAATGGGGGATTTAACTACATAATCTCTGAAGTCGTCTCCAGCATTAATAACAAAGAGCCCTGCCTCAGGGGCCACAGTGTGGCCACAGTGACAGGTGGGTTCCCAGAGGACTGGGAGCTGGTGCAGGGGCACAGGAGGCCGGTCTGCAGTTCGCTGAGACCTGGAGGCCCAGCAGTCATGCAGGAAGCTGCTGTTCATCGGGGTCTAAAGAGGAGCAGAGGGCAAGAGCGCTCTGGCAGAGGTGCCCAGAGACCAGAGCGGAGCCACAGGAAAGGGAAGAGGGGTGACCTAGGTCAGGGTAGGGCAGGCGGGCAGTGGTGCCGCCAGCTGTCTGTGCCTGGGGCCCCGGGGTTTTTCCTGCAGGGAACGGGCGTCATCTGATCTGTGCAGCAGGAAGGCCCTGGAGGGAGGTGGGGCACGGACTGGACCTTCCACAACAGGCAAGAAGCCGAGAGGGTGGAGACGGGATGAAGAAAAGGAGATTCTGAAGCAAAGTCTATACGAACTAGGGAGGGGGAGGACGGCCTCTTCCCACGTACAGCTCTGAGACCAGTAAGTGTGATGCTTAAGGTCGTGGCCTCTGGGTGGAGACGACCTCGCTCCTCGCTCCTCTTCCCTCTCAGTGACGTGGTAGCTGCGTGACCTCAGTGAGACACAGTGTCCTTGTACTAAAATGGGGACAGTGATGTTCTCTGACAACACCGTGTGGGTTAACACAGCCCCCAGAAGGGAGGCTGTGACATTGGCCTACGACACAGTACGGGCTCAGGTGATAACGGCTGTGATCACGTCCAGGCGTTTATTCATGAAGGGAGTGAGGACACGGACGAGAGCATCCTGTCACACTGCATTCAGGCCTGGCTGCCACCCACCACTCGGGCATCTGTCAGGTCCACTTCTTCCCTGACCCTTCCCTTCCCAAACTCACACAATTTAAAGTGTGCACTCTCCACCCCTCACCGTCCCCAAACGGCTCTGACAAGGGCCAGTGTCCGATTCACTGAGCCACACCAGCCAGGGCATTTTTATTTATATTTTTATATGGCACCTAACCTAAGCCTTAGTACATACTTATGAATCAAACAAAGAATGAGAAGAGAATTGGTTATATTTTAAAAAAATGTTTCTAGCTTTCTTAGGTATATTTGACAACCCAAAATTGTACATGTTGCCCTGGCTGATGTGGCTCAGTGGATTGAGCACCAGCCTGAAAACCCAAAGGGCCCCAGTTGGATTCCCAGTCAGGGCAGGTGCCTGGGCTGTGGGCCGGGTCCCCGTTGCTGACCTGTGTGAGGCAACTGATCAGTGTGTCTCTTACACATCAATGATTCTCTCCCTCTCTTCCTCCCTTCCCCTCTTTCCAAAAATAAGTAAGTAAAATCTTTTTAAAAACTGCACATATTTACGGTGTGTGACCAGATGGCCCCACACACGGCCCGTTGTGAAATGTTGTGCGACAGTCTCTCAGCACAGCCAAGGCCGTCCCCGCATCCCTCCCCTCACACAGCTGCTTCCCCCTTGTCTCTTCCCCTGTGTGTTGAGAGCGCCCACAGTCCACTCCTAACTTTTAAGTGCGCGGCCCAGTCCCGTCGGTATGGCCCGCGCCGCTCTGTGTGGTGCTGCGGGACGCACTCACCTGCATGACTGTGACCAAACTTCGTCCTCCTTGGCCGGCCCCTCCCAGCCCCTCCCGCCGGCCTCGGGCGGTCCCGGCCCCGCTCTCTGTTTCTGTCCCTTCCACTGGGTTGGAGTCCACGCAGTGTTAGTCCTTCTGCATCTGGCTTGTTTCACTGAGCGTGATGTCCTCCGTGGTCGCCCACGTTCTCGCAAACGGCGGGATTCCCCTCTTTTAAAAGGCCGAACAATATTTCACGGTGTCCATGCGCATTTTCTTGCCCGTCCAGCAGTCTATGGACATTCAGGTTGTGTTTATAGGTTGGCTGTTGTGAATAATGCTGAAACGAATATCTCTTCAACATCGAGATTTTATTTGCTTTGGATATATACTCCGAAGGAGTGGGGTTGCTGTATTATATGGCAGCTCTATTGTTACTTTGTTGAGGAATCTCCATACTGATTTCCACAGTGGCAGTCCTAATTTACATTCCCACCAAAGGTGTACAGTTGTTCCTTTTTCTCTCCCTTCTTGCCAACATTCATTGTCCTCCGTGTTTTGATAATAGCCATTTTAACAGGTGTGAGGTGATATCTCATTGCGGTTTTGGTTTGCATTTCCATGGTAACTAGTAAAGTTGAGCACCTTTTCATATACCTGTTGGTCATTTATATTTGTTCTTTGGAAAATGTTTATTTAGGTCCTTTGTTAATTTTTAATCTTNCATTTTCTTACCCATCCAGCAGTCTGTGGACATTCAGGTTGTGTTTATAGGTTGGCTGTTGTGAATAATGCTGAAACGAGTACGGAGGTGCAGATATCTCTTCAATATCGAGATTTTATTTGCTTTGGATATATACTCCGAAGGAGTGGGGTTGCTGTATTATATGGAAGCTCTATTGTTACTTTGTTGAGGAATCTCCATACTGATTTCCACAGTGGCAGTCCTAATTTACATTAAAGGTGTACAGTTGTTCCTTTTTCTCTCCCTTCTTGCCAACATTCATTGTCCTCCGTGTTTTGATAATAGCCATTTTAACAGGTGTGAGGTGATATCTCATTGCGGTTTTGGTTTGCATTTCCATGGTAACTAGTAAAGTTGAGCACCTTTTCATATACCTGTTGGTCATTTATATTTGTTTTTTGGAAAATGTTTATTTAGGTCCTTTGTTAATTTTTAATCTTTATTGTTATAGAGTTGGATGACCTCCTTATACATTTTGGATGTCAACCTCTTATCAAATAGATGGTTTGCAAATATTTTCTCCCGTTCCATAGATTTCCTTTTTACTGTGTTGACTGGTTTTTTCCTGTGCAGAAGCTTCTAGTTTGATGCAGTTCCATTGTCTGCATTTGCTTTTGCTGTGTATGCTTTTGGTGTCATGCCAGTAAAATCATTGCCAAGACCAACGTCAGAAAGCTTTTCCTCTGTGCTTTCTTCTAGAAGTCTTGTGGTTTCAGGTCTTACATTAAAGTCTTTAATTCATTTTGAGTTGATTTTTGTATGTGGGGTGAGATAAACGTCTAATTTTATATATTTCTGCAGTTGGATACACAATCTGTCAGTATCTCTCACTGCAAAGACTGCCCTTTCCTCATTTTATGTTCTTGGAACTTCTGTCAAATATCAGTTGACTATAGATGTGTATATTACTTGCGGGTTCTCTATTTCATTCTATTGGTGTATATTTTTTATGCCAGTTCCATAGTATTTTGATTACTGCAGCTTTGTAATATATTTTGAAACCAGGAAGTGTGATTCCTCCTTGTTCTTCTTGCTAAACATGATGGCCAGAGGGAATGAATTATAAATGACTATCTGTAATATAATTGGGTGTTATCTATTGAGGGAGTCTTTAAGTTGCAGCTTTTCTATATCACTTAAAATGTAAGTGGAAACTCCAGATTGAATTTATCACGCAACTCCCCAGGCCACAGAAATGAGGTCAATGCTGCCCAGAGGCAGAAGGAAGGAATTCGAAGAGTATGTCAACCCGAGGCTCACCGTGTCTGTTCAGGGTTGAGTCAGGGAACCCAGGCTCCAAATGAAGCTTCTCTGCCTGTTTTTCCTGCTGCTCAGGAGTCTCACCAAGCTGCTGTCAAGGAAACTTGAGGTTCCAGGAGCAGAAGGAGGAGGGCGTGAGGGGGTCTGGACATTGTCTCTGTCACTGTGGAGATGGCCCGAGTTGATACGGTGTATCAACAGTTCAATCTGGTCACAGTTCTTATCCTTCCTCAATGTCCCATGTGCCCTAACTTGAAGCTGCTCCACTGGGAGCTCAGGTGGGAGGTGGGGGAGCTAGCCTCAGGAGCCACCACAAAACCCTCAGTGAAAACACACAACTTTTAACCTGTGAGGATCCAGCCGCACTTCCTTTCTCTCCGACCTTCTGAGCCTGTCTTCTTGCCCAGTGTCCCCTGCCGGTGAGTTCCTGGCCCCATCCAGTTTGGGGTCCCTGTGACATCCGTCTTATACCTGCCCTCCCTGCTCTGCTCCTCGACGTGTAACCCCCACTGATAGTTTTCCCCATCTGTTTTCAATCAGGACACATTTTTGTTGGTCCTGAATAGTGGTTTGAGTTTTTCTTTTTAAAAGCACTCGACTTTTCCCTCCCTAATGAAATAGTATTTGCAAAGCAGGTAGGTGTCACACAAAGTTTTTTCAAAACTGCTTTTTTTGGTGTGTGTGTGTGTGTGTGTGTGTGAAAAATATTAGTTTGCGAAACTCTTGAAGACGTCTGAACTTTCTAGAGTAAAGCTTGAAAACTTCTGTAAGTAAATCACTTTTTCAGACCAGATCATGTTAAGAATATATAACTACTCCAGAGTATAAGGAAGGCAATGTTGGCAGCATATGAAAGATGTCCACAGGCCAGCTGTGTGACCTGAGACAAATAAAGCAACCTCTCTGAGTCTCAGCCTTTCACCTATAAAAGGGAGTGGTATTCTTCTTTTCTTACCTTGAAGGACTACTGTTAAAACTACAGAAGATGGTGTGAATAAAAGTTACAGCAGTGTCTGTCCCACTCAGTGGAGGGCAGAGCCCTTTCCCTTGTCAGGCTGTTGATGGGAGACTCAAATGTTGGAAAAATTTTAGTTTTGGGTAATAGTCAATAAGCTTAGTAACCAATGCACATAAAAGCTATTGTTTCAGGAACTGAAGGTATGACCCACCCTGGCTCCAGGAGAGCACAGGCAGTTCCGCCTTTGTGCCCAGGAGGACTGCAGCGATGGAGATGGTACCCGAGCTCTTCCTGTCCTCCAGGGAGAGGTGTGCACTGCTTGGGACACAGATAAAGACCCAGTCCAGACATGCGTCTTCTTGCTGACGCATGTAAAGAATTACAGCTCAGCAAATCTAGTAGCATGTAATCAGTTTATTAGTGGCCTGTTCTCATGAAAGAGAACAGAACTGGGTAGAATCTGGGGTGAAAGGCAAAGTTTCAGGGAGAAGCAGGGTGACAAAAGCAAGAGCGGCTGAAGACCAGGGTGGCGAGCCCCCAGGTGGCCAGAGGCCCAATGGCCGGAGAGCCAAGAGCTCTCAAAGCCCCTGAGAGAGCGAGGGAGTCCTTTGTTCTGAGGACTCATGTAGTTGGTGGGATAGGAGGGAAAAAATTACATATTGATTAACAGGTAATTGTGGTGCCAGCTTTCCCGGGAATGTGACTACCCAAACTTAGGTATGTGTTGGGGTCTGTTAGCCCGAATCCTTATCTCACTCCAGACCCCATTTGTTCATCTTGTTGTAAAACAAATATGTGACAGGAGGCAGTTAATTAAAATTGGGGCAGTTACCCAAAGTTATTTATGGGCTCTTTGTGTAAGCATCAGGGACTCCCTGGTAAAACCGACAGTGACCAGAGGTAAGCAATTAACGGAAGTTGTTTTATGGGCTCTTTCTTTGGGCACCAGGGACCCTCTCCTGCATTGAGATCCTGGGATGAGTTAGTGTGTGAGACATGTCTCCTTCCTCCTCTCTGCCTCAGTTTACTGTTTGTTCTGCCTACGTGGTAAAAGGCGTTTCCTGGCAACCAGAGTGCTAGCCACTGGCCAGTAACCGCAATGCTGTCTCAGAGTTCTTCCTGCGCTGTCTCCTGCCTCACTTGGGGCACAGTCTTAATCCTCGAAAAGGGGGTTTTACTAACTTAATGCTGATAGTATCTTTGTTTCCGCCTCTTTTTCCACTGCTCTGTTGGAAGCTGAAGAAACCTTGAGAAGTTTGAAGAAGAAGGAAATGGAGGAGTCTGATGACGCCTTGGAGCCCAGCCCCTGGACTGCACATTGCATTTCTCAGCATGGCAACCGTGCAGAGCACTCTGAACCCCCCTCCCCTTCCCCCAGGCAACTCTTTCACATGAGGACCACTCATTGAAAGGACAAAGCCAGCCCCGTTTGCCTTGTGGCACCATTTGCCTAGAAGGCCTATGACCTCGTTAAACATGGCTGCTGTTTTACTCTTCTGAGCTTGTGTCCCCAGAACTGGAAATTACCGGAAAGCAAGAACGAAACTAATTGGCTCCCTATAGCCACAGGCAGAACAAACTGCAGCCTCCTGATACAATGACCCAACAGCCCAGGGGTCACACAACAGCAACCCCCACCCTCTCTAATCCAATTATAATCCAATAAAAGCTCAAAGCTCCACCCCCGACAACCAAGGCTGATGTATCTCTCTACACCTGTCCCTCTCCTTTCATGGAGGATGAATAAAAACAATTTTCTACACTTTCTTCTCTTCGTGAGTTCTTTCACAGCCCATGTCACTGATCACCTTAACACTCATCTCATTCCTCCCACTAACTGGAACCCACAGGTCTCTCCCACGTCCACCCGCCACGCTGCTCACTATTCACCCCAAAGAAGCCTCACGCCCTTATTTCAGTGAACTCACATCAACGGCCACCACTGCCCCGGCTCCCAGAAGAGCGTCTCCTGGGCCCGCCCTCACCACCTGTCCTCTCGCCTCCTGTTGGGCATCGTCCAGTCTCACCAGCTGCTCCCACAGGCTGACCTGCCTTCTGAGACTCCAGCGCCTCCATTTCTCTCTCACCGGCTGCACAGGCTGCACAGCTGAGCTGCCCTGGTCTGGTTCTGTGCCCACCTGAGTGATGAACGTCAGGAAACCTTCCCCTTCCCTCTACCTGAGACAAGAGTACAGTGGGATGGAGTTAGGGCAGATGGACTGGGAAGTTTCAAAGGCTATTAATCCTGGAAACTGGGGAAAGAGCCTGAGAGAACCTGATTCTCAGGAAGAAGTGGGGCTGGCTTTACAGGTGGAGATGGAGAGGCTAGGACTTTTAACATAAGTGACTTCACCCTTCTGTTCCCTGTTCTATCAGGGCTTGGTGGAACATTGGGACCAAGAGAGGCCACTTCCTGTTTCTCACTTCCTCTCTGGCCCTGCCCGGATACACTCTGATCGGTTCCTGACTGGTGACTGTGAGCTGCAGTGGGTATTCTGTGCGCCTCAACCTCAGCTCGTCCTCACTGCCCCCTCTGCTCCTCGGGACTGGTTGTGGCGTGGCCCCCGCCCGGCTCTGAGGAAGGGCCTTTGCCTGGAGCCCTGGCTGTGCAGCACTGTCCCGGGGTCCTGGACACAGCCGAGTGACCGTGGCTTCCCCTTTCAGATATCTGACGCTGAAATGCCATCGTGACCCCTCTGTGAGAACCTTGTCCCTTCAAAATCCGTCCAGACCACCAGGGACCCTTGTGTCCAACAGACACAATCTCCTTCTCTCTCTGGTGGGAACTGTGACCCTGGATGATGTTGGACCCCAAGGCCTCTCTGTGGGTGGGGCCCACCTGCGAAAGCCCCAGGGGCCATTCCCCGGAGCCCGGCCCCCAAGAGCAGCAGCTCTGCTCTTACCTGGGGGGTCTCTGCCCTGAGCCACAGGGGAGCTCCGCATCACCAAGGGCACCATCTGGGTGCCATCCAGGGGCTCCCAGGGACCTGCAGGACCAGCATCCTGGAGCCTGGGAAAGGCCGGGGCTGTGAGAATCCCAGTCAGAGCAGCTCTCACTCCATGGGCCTCCCTCCTGAAACATCAGAGACGGTGAGCCAGGGCAGCCTCCCGCGTCCCCTGGGTGTGGCTGGGTTCCAAACAGGAGCCAATTAGTAGGAAATGTGGTCACTGTCCAGGTCACTGTTGGTGTAAAGGCTGTGATCCTTCAAGGTATAAGATTCGCTGACAGCAGTGTGAGAAAGGGGGTCCTCATAGTTTTTTTTGCTTCTTTTTAAAAAAAATTAAAAAGAATATTTTATTGATTATGCCATTACAGTTGTTCTATTCCCCCCTTCATTCCCCTCTACCCTGCACACCCCTCCCACATCACTCCCCCCCTTTAGTTTATGACCACGTGTCTCAAGTTCTTTAGATTCTATATTTCCCCTACTATTCTTGCCTTCCCCCCTGTCTATTTTCAACCTACTGTCTATGCTACTTATTTTCTGTATCTTCTCCCCCCTTCTCCTCCTCCCACTCCCCTGTTGCTAACCCTCCATGTGTTCTTCACTTCTATGGTTCCGCTCCTGATCTAGCTGCCCTCTTGGTTTCCTTTTGTTTTAGGTGTGGTTGTTAATAACTGTGAGTTTGCTGTCCTTTTACTGTCCATATTTTTCACCTTCTTTTTTTAGATAAGTCCCTTTAACATTTCATATAATAAGGGCTTAGTGATGATGAACTCCTTGAATCTGATCTTATCTGAGAAGCACTTTATCTGCCCTTCCATTCTAAATGAAAGCTTTTCTGGATAGAGCAGTCTTGGATGTAGGTCTTTGGATTTCATGACTTGGAATACTTCTTTGCAGCCCCTTCTTGCCTGGAAGGTCTCTTTTGAGAAATCCGCTGACAGTCTGATGGGAACTCCTTTGTAGGTGACTGTCCCCTTATCTCTTGCTGCTTCTAGGATTCTCTCCTTCATTTTAATCTTGGCTAATGTAATTATGATGTGCCTTGGTGTGTTCCTTCTTGGGTCCAACTTCTTTGGCACTCTCTGAGCTTCCTGGATTTCCTGGAAGTCTATTTCCTTTGCCAGACTGGGGAAGTTCTCCTTTATTATTTGTTCAAATAAGTTTTCCACTCGTGGCTGTTTCTTTCCCCCTTCTGGTACCCCTATAATTCGGATGTTGGAATGTTTAAAGATGTCCTGGAGGTTCCTAATCCTCTCCTCATTTTTTTGAATTCTTGTAACTTCACCTTTTCCTGTTTGGGCATTTCTTTCTTCCTTCTGGTCCACCCCCTAGATTTGAGTCCCTGTTTCCTTTCCATCACTATTGGTTTCCTGTGTATTTCCCTTCATTTCAATTAGTTTGGCCTTCATATGTTCCTCTAATTTGTGACTATAATCAA
Source organism: Sturnira hondurensis (assembly GCF_014824575.4). Lineage (NCBI taxonomy): Eukaryota > Metazoa > Chordata > Mammalia > Chiroptera > Phyllostomidae > Sturnira > Sturnira hondurensis. The sequence continues at coordinate 806,030 of NW_028080209.1, read as the reverse complement.
CCAGTTCTGTGAGCATCCTGATGACCAGTGTTTTGAACTGTGCATCTGAGAGGTTTGCTATTTCTTGGTCACTTAGAGTTATTTGCTCTGGGGCTTTGAGTTCTTCTTGAGCCATATTTTGGACTGTTCGTGCCTGTTACCTATGAGGAGCAGAGCCCTAGGTGTTCAACAGGGCTGAGCGACCCCGTCGCTGGGTTGTGATGTTGTATGTGGGGGCGGAGCCAAAGGATGGCAATGGCAGGCACCCTTTGCTTCCTCCCTCCGCCACCTCGGGCCACGCAATTTGTCCCTCTGCTCGAGAATGGGCCTTGCGATTCGTCCCACTGCTTGCGAATGTGGGACCGCAGTCAGTCGCTGTTGAGTTCATTGCTGGGGGCTGCGCGGTCCATCTCACTTCTCACTCCCACTGTCTCGAGCCCTCACTGGGTCCCCCCAACGCTACCCTGGATGCCTGGGGTCTCTAAAACAGAGCTTTGCGCATAGCAAGGTATCAAGAAATGTTAATTATTGGACTTCTGCCAAGATGGAGGCGTAGATGGAAACACTGTGCCTTCTCCCACAACCAAGTTTGAATACAACAAAGGTTTAGTAAACAAAGACTCAGCCAAAGAATAGAAAATTGAACTATACGAAGTCCAACCACAACCAACCGTTCAACCGGGACCAGTAAGAGGGGCGGAGCCAGCAGTGGAGCAGGGCCGGGCAGGAAAGATCCCCCAACCCAAGCGTACAGGCAGCCGGGGTAGCATCGAGGACCCAGTGAGGGTGCGGGACAGGCTGACCGCAGTCACACATTCACATGCAGATAAACCAGCAGAGGAGTGAGCAGTGAGACGAACAGCGCAGGCCCCAGCAGGCGAACTCAGTGAGGGCAAAAGGCTGCGAGCTGACCACGGTCGGACATTCATGCACAGTGGGACGGACCACGAGGCAGCAGAGGGGACCGCCATTGCTTTCCTTTGACCCCACCCCCACATACAGAGTCACAAAGCAGCAACTGAGTTGCCCCGCCCTAGTGAACACCTAGGGCTCTGCTCCTCATAGGTAACAGGCACGAACAGTCCAAAATATGGCTCAAGAAGAACTCAAAGCCCCAGAGCAAATAACTCTAAGTGACCAAGAAATAGCAAACCTCTCAGATGCACAGTTCAAAACACTGGTCATCAGGATGCTCACAGAACTGGTTGATTATAGTCACAAATTAGAGGAACATATGAAGGCCAAGCTAATTGAAAGGAAGGGAAATACACAGGAAACCAATAGTGATGGAAAGGAAACAGGGACTCAAATCTAAGGGGTGGACCAGAAGAAAGAAAGAAATGCCCAAACAGGAAAAGGTGAAGTTACAAGAATTCAAAAAAATGAGGAGAGGATTAGGAACCTCCAGGACATCTTTAAACATTCCAACATCCGAATTATAGGGGTACCAGAAGGGGAAAAGAAACAGCCACGAGTGGAAAACTTATTTGAACAACTAATAGAGGAGAACTTCCCCAATCTGGCAAAGGAAATAGACTTCCAGGAAATCCAGGAAGCTCAGAGAGTGCCAAAGAAGTTGGACCCAAGAAGGAACACACCAAGGCACATCATAATTACATTAGCCAAGATTAAAATGAAGGAGAGAATCCTAGAAGCAGCAAGAGATAAGGGGACAGTCACCTACAAAGGAGTTCCCATCAGACTGTCAGCGGATTTCTCAAAAGAGACCTTCCAGGCAAGAAGGGGCTGCAAAGAAGTATTCCAAGTCATGAAATCCAAAGACCTACATCCAAGACTGCTCTATCCAGAAAAGCTTTCATTTAGAATGGAAGGGCAGATAAAGTGCTTCTCAGATAAGATCAGATTCAAGGAGTTCATCATCACTAAGCCCTTATTATATGAAATGTTAAAGGGACTTATCTAAAAAAAGAAGGTGAAAAATATGGACAGTAAAAGGACAGCAAACTCACAGTTATTAACAACCACACCTAAAACAAAAGGAAACCAAGAGGGCAGCTAGATCAGGAGCGGAACCATAGAAGTGAAGAACACATGGAGGGTTAGCAACAGGGGAGTGGGAGGAGGAGAAGGGGGGAGAAGATACAGAAAATAAGTAGCATAGATGGTAGGTAGAAAATAGATAGGGGGAGGGCAAGAATAGTAGGGGAAATATAGAATCTAAAGAACTTGAGACACGTGGTCATAAACTAAAGGGGGGAGTGATGTGGGAGGGGTGTGCAGGGTAGAGGGGAATGAAGGGGGGAATAGAACAACTGTAATGGTATAATCAATAAAATATATTGAGAATTAAAAAAAAAGAAATGTTAATTATTATGATGCAAAGCTGGTCCAGAACACCAAAACACTCTTTATTCAATACAATACATCATTTAATCCAACAATATGTGTTCTAGTATTTTTACAATAAGTAGCAGAGCAACTTACTGTAGTTCTTCTCCCCTTTACTATAGTTCCAAGCCTATCTGTAAAACAGATTATAAAGGGAAGAGTTACCATTTGATTTAATGTGAAGTGATTAGAGAAATTGTTCTTAAAGTAAGATTTAAATTAAGGTGCCTTATATTAGCATATTCTTATATGAAGAAGAAATAAAAAGCGTAACAATTAGAAGTGAAACAATGAAACATTTGCCTGCCATTTACCTGTTTGGAAGCATCAAAAAATTCCTCTAAAATGACCAAAGGTATAAAATTATGAAAATATCATTTGATGAAAATAAAATGAATTCCTCCATCGTACTAAGAATCAGCATAAAATTATGGAGATAATTATCCATTCAGAAAAGTCACTACAAATAAAACTACTCGAGGACATATTCCCAAGCATCCCCATTAAGGAAGGCCATCACCTCCTCTCCCCGCAGTGTTCCTCCTCTTACCCCAGCCCACATGCGGGTCCTGATGGCCCTGCCATCTCTGCTCCCAGTGATGTCCCCTGAGATGTCCCTCCCCACGTTGTCTGGTTGGCTGAGCACCCCCCTCCCCAGCTGCCCCACCTCCCCCTTTTCCCTCCACAGGGGAGGGAAGTGAGCACCGGAGTCAGGTCCTCCCGCCCCACACTGCCTCCTGTTCTCCTCACTGCCTGGCTCTCCGGCCCCTGCAGATGCCCCTGAAGACGGAAGGGGCCAGACCGGAGCTGTGATCCTGCCCGCCATCGCCCCGCTGCCCTGCTGGGTTCCTGTGGAACCAGGGCCATCAGGGCTGGTGCTCAGGTGGGCCAGAGGGGGTGGGAACTGTGACGGGGTTTGTAACCCCAGGTGCTGTGCTCTATCCTGAGTCTCTTCTCTCTTATTTTCCCTCTTGTGCTAGGTCATCGTTTCCTTTCTTGTTCTGGCAACAGAAACACCCACTGTTTACTGAACCCTCCCTAGTGCCAGATCTCATTTCACTTTCAGAACAACTGTTTCAGGGAGGCGTGTGTCATTCTCAGTGTAGCAATGAAAAGACGGAGACTCAAAGAGACCAGTGAATGTCTCTCGAGCAGCGTGGCCCCGCCCTGAAGAGTCACAGCTCTGCGTCCGTCCTCCGGGACAGTCTGTCTCTCTGCCATTTCCGGGGCAAACTTCTTTTTTTTTTTTTTTAAATATTTTTATTTATTTATCTTTAGGGCGGAAGGGAAGGAGAGAGGGAGAGAAACATCAATGTATGGTTGCCTTTCGAGTGTCCCCCGCTGGGAGTTGGCCTGCAGGGAACTGGCCTGCAACCCAGGCATGTGCCCTGACTGGGAATCGAACCGCGATCGTCTGGTTGGCAGGACCGCGCTCAATTCACCAGCCAGGCGGGGCAAACTTCTTGAAATAAAGTCTGTGATGTCTGTTTTCGACTTTCTCCCGTTTCATTCGGTCCTTGGTTCTGCATCCTCCCTGAGCCTCCCCACCTCTGATAGTCTCCACACAACAGAGCCAGCGGTCACTTCTCTCTGTATCTTACCTGCACGAGTAGTAATATTTGTGACCACTTCCTCCTTCCTGGAACTTTCCTCTTGTCCCCTGTCTTTTATGAGCAGGCTTCCTCCTTGTTTTCTTCCTACAGTTGAAGCCTGCCTATTTCAGCCTTTTGTCAGAACACAGGGCTGCACACTCAGATCCTGCTTCTATGACTTTATATACTTCTCTTGGGTGACCCAGTATGAACTTATAACTTCACCCACCACGAGGGCTTTTAGTCTATGCGCCTAGTGCAGTCTAGCCCAGGATTCATTCATTTATTTCAACTGCCCTCAGATCAACTCCACGTTGTCTCCTGAGCATGTCCCAAAAAGAACACTTTCTCTTCTCTCGATTCCTATCCGTCATTACCTTTTCAGATGTCACCATTCGCCACATGCCTGGTTGTTCTGGACCTTCATATCCCTACTCCCACCTCACCATGTACCGATTCTCATGGCTTCTTGTCTCTTTACTGCCATTCAGACCCATCCGCTCTTCTCCTCACCCTGTGTGCCTGCCCCACAGACACCTCCTCACTTCTCACCTGATTGCCCAAGAGTCCTACTGGTCTTGCCTTCAAACTGGCTTCCCCCAGTCCACCTGCCCTGTGTTGCCACCTCCAAGAACAAATCTGACCATGTCACTGTCTTGACTGAAAGTCTTCTGCGATTTCCCAGGGGCTGTGGGATAAAGTCCAAACACTGTCTCAGCCCAGGGCAGGGCACGGGGCAGCCCCCACCTCTCAGCTCTGTCACACCGACCACAGCTTCACTTCTCCAGGCACGCTCACGCCTCTGCACTCCTGAGCCCACGTCCCTGAGAGCAATGCCGTTTCCCCCTTTCTCTGCTTTGCTAACCGCAGGGAAACCCGAGCTCTAGGAAGCCTCCCTCAGATCTCATTTTGACGTAAGGCTTCCTTTGCTGTCGAGCAGTATGTTGGGTACTGCTCGTGATTCCTCAGCAGTGATCAGGCCACACGCACTGTGTGTAGTAATGGTTTGTCTTTCTCATTCTTTGGATTCTGAGCAGTTCGAGGACAAGGGCCGTGTGTCCTGAGTTATATATCCTTGGTGCCTGGAGAGTAGAACTTCATAATTATTGGGAACCTCCCTGCCTGGTTTCAGGAGCTATAACCCCCCCATGGCTAAGGCTGAGTGAGCAAACTTCAGACCATAAGCCACTAAGGACACAAAGCTTATCTTCCTGGCAGGAGCGCTGCTTCTGCTCCTTTTTCCATAACTGGCCCCCGATGCTTGATCAGTTAGCCAATGACGGGTAAGATTCCCCAAGGCGGGAACCAGCTAAGACAGGCATAATCACATGGAGGCCCGAGGGAAGGACTTGGGGGCTATGGAGAAAGGGGGTGAGGAACCCTCACCCCTCGGCTTTGACAAAGCCTGACTCCCCTGAGTCTGCGAGAGGTCTCCAAAAATTCCTTGGCTATCTGCCTCCTCTGCTTGTCTTAAGCCTGAGACAATGACAGAGGGGGGTGCAGCCCTGTGCTGGAAAGGGCAGGCTCCCTGGGTGATCAGGCCTGAGAAAGGATATGTAAAATCCTGTGAAGCCTACTTTTCTAAGAATGCTCTTAGTTAAATGATAAAGATCAGAGCAGGAAATGAGTTTGTTTCCCAAAGTTTTGTAGCCTTTTAGCTGATAGACCCTGACTCAGAAGAAGCCCTAAGAGTTCTTTGTATGCGATCTACTGTTTGATCCTTACTGCCTGACAATGATTAATGAGCTGTACCAGTATTCCTGCGCAAATTAAACCCAATAAAAGCCTGTCTAGGCAGGGGTCACAGCGCGTTCTCCCCTTGACAGGGTGGCCAAGCCGCTCTGAGGTGCTCCCCCCTTGAGGGAGTAGCTATGTGGTCCCTTTTCCTCCACAGGACTCAGTAGGCCGTGTGAATTTGTCTCGTACCTCATCCATAATGCCGCGGGCACCGGCTCACGGTGCCTGAGCACATAATAAATGTTTTCTTGACTGAATAACATTAACATTTTTGCTTAAAAATTCAGAGACCTTCAATTTTAGGAATTGGTGAAAATGATAAAACAGAAATACCCTAAGGTGAACAAACTACATCCATACAGCTGAGTCTGTACCATTTTTCCCCTCCTTCCATTTTCTTTTAGTGTCTTTTCTGTAGGTGAGCGATTCTCTAGCCACTGTAGTCAGAGGAGGACCCCAAGCAGTCGCATGTGACAATGGATCCTGACACTGTCACAGGAGAGAACTGTTTTCTACGTGTAACCCAAAGCAGGTCCAGCTGCCTGCCATTTATGAAAACCAATACTTGAGAGGCAGGAGCTGATGTAAAGGAAAGTGGTTTATTTTCAGATGTTGACCATCTGGAAGATGGGGGACTCATGTCACAGAGCCTAACTCTACCTCTCAGAGGCAGAGGTTTTTATAAGAAGGGAGAAGGTAACAGAACAAAGAGATCAAGGGAGGGGGTTGATAAAGCAAGTGATGTCCGGTGACTAAACCATCCCTGTTCAGTCATTACAGCTTCTTGTCATCCTGGGTTCGTATCATCCTGGCTTGGCCTCATCCTGGCTCCATGGATGAAGGTCAGCAAATCTCCTGGAGCTGAGATGCTTAAATGTTAGAATTTATATCTTTTGGAACTAGTTCCTAGAATTCTTCAATAACCAAACATGCTGTTACAATTTTCCAGTGTTACACATAGGTTGGGGCTGTGAGGACAAATCTTTAATTAGGGAGTTAGACCATTCAACCCTGCTGTGTCAGTTCCTCTGAGTTCCTCTACTTTTCTCAACCCCAAACTCTGTCATTTTTATTGTTTTAAGTAATACTAAATAGTTTTTTTATTGGCGACCTTTTGCTGCTTCTTATATATCAGTTTAAACTCAGAAACTATCCCAGAGGTGTTTTAAATGCAACAACTTTATTTCCAATGGCAACTGCAGTTAAACACATATTTTCAACAAGAAAATTTGTGAATATGTAAATATTAATATTTTAATTTTTTTTAAAGATTTTATTTATTTATTTATCTTTAGAGGGGAAGGAGAGAGGGAGAGAAACATCAATGTATGGTTGCCTTTTGTGCGTTCCCTGCTGGTAGTTAGCCTGCAAGGAACCAGCCTGCAACCCAGGCATGTACCCTGACTGGGAATCGAACTGCAATCCTCTGGTTCGCAGGCCCACGCTCAATCCACTGAGCTACGCCAGCCAGGGCTAAATATTAATATTTTTAAATTCAATATGCCTAAAATGAAAGTGTTATAAACAAAATTATGGAACCCACCATTTTTTATTAAACAAAGAAACTAACTTAAAGTCTATAAATAGCACCAAGACTCTGGAGTTTTCTTCATTTCTTTCACTATTTAAAAAAATTTCCACTCTGGGTAGGCATGACTCACCTCTTTGCACAACCACATCAATATTAAAGAATAACCATCACTCAGGAATGTCAGAGATCGAGCTGAATGGCTGTCTGGCAACTACCCATCCAGACTGGTAGAAGGAGTGCAGATGCAGAATGGGCTGGTCCCACACCTATGTGGATAAAAATTCGGGAAGGATATCTTGGAAGTGAGAAGTCCCAGACCCACACCAGCCCCCTAGCCCAGGATTCCAAGACCAGGCAGATAAGTCCTGACAACTTCTGGCTGCAAAAACCAGCAGGGATTGAGTTGGTGGAAGAAGCTGCTGGAGCCCCAGGCAGTTCCTCTTAAAGAACCCACGGACTCACCTACTCAGACTCACTCCCTCTGAGCTCCAGCACCAGAGTAGCAGCCTGAAAGGCACCAGTGGTATACAGGGAGAAACTGGGGTGTCTGGTATCAAGGCAAGCAGGTCATTGTCCCTTTGCTAAACCCCCCATCCACAGAGCTGGTAAGCTAGTACCATGTCTGAGTCTCCATAAACCTGGCTAACACTGTTTGACCAGCCTTGGAGATCCCCAGAGGCTCTGACCCACCCAATTTAGAGGCCTACCCAAATTACTTTCTCATAAGAATAGCTGATATTGGCTTCTAAATCCTATCAAACAAGCAACAGCTGGCTTTAGTGAGCCCTAGCAGCAGCCAGATTAGATTCACAGCTTGGCTTTACCTGGGAATCTCCAAGTCCAACACAAGTAGCAGCCCTCTCAGATTTTTTTGCAATTCAGGCAGGGTGCCCCTGGCAAAACACAGGTGGGGGCTGACACTGGCCTCTACCACCCAGGAAACCCCATGGCCAACACACCCAGTCGGCACCTACAGACCATATCAGAGCACCAGCACCTTGCCCCTGCACAGCTGATCCTCCATGGGAGGCAGAGATTGGTGGTCAGTGGTCACAGTCAGTTCTTGCAGCTGACTGGCCTGACTAAATTCTTCCCATTGATCTGCCAGCAGCAATCAAGGCTCAACTATAAGAGGAGGGTGTACTTAGCCCCCACAGACACAAGTGCAGTACCCAGCTTTGGTGAGAGGGGAGGCTGTGCCACTGGACCCTACAGGACACCTACTACATTAGGCCACACAACCAAGACACAGAGTCAAAGCAGCTCTACTTAACACATAGAAACAAACACAGGGAGCCTGCCAAAATGAGGAGACAAAGAAACAAATGAAAGAACAGATCAAAACTCCAAAAAAAGAACTGAACAAAATGGAGACAAGCAACCTATCAGATGCAGAGTTCAAAACACTGCTTATTAGGATGCTCCAGGAACTCAGTGAGGACCTCAGCAGCATAAAAAAGACCAGTGAGAAATGAAGGCTACCCTAATTGAAATAAAGAACAATTTACAGAGAATCAACAACAGAGTGGATGAAGCCAAGAATCAAATCAATGATTTGGAACATAAGGAAGCAAAAAAACAACCAATGAGAACAACAAGAAGAAAAAAGAATCCAGAAAAGTGAGGATAGTATAAACAGCCTCTGGGACAACTTCAAGAAGTCCAACATTTGCCTCATGGGGGGGCCAGAAGGAGAAGAGAAAGAGCAAGAAATTAAAATTTTGTCTGAAAAAATAGTGAAAGAAAACTTCCCTAATTTGGTGAAGGAAATAGACCTGCAAGTCCAGGAAGCACAGAAAGTCCCAATTATGATGGCAACAAAGAGGCCGCTCCAAGACACATTGTAATTAAAAGGCCAAAAGTTAAAGATAAAGACTCTGAAAAACAGTAAGAGAAGTTAGTTACCAGATGGTTGCCAGATGGGAGGGTGAGGGGGAGAATGGGTGAAGATGAGGGGATTAAAAAATACAAATAGCTAGTTTCAGAATAGGCATGGGGATGTAAAGTACAGTACAGGAAATGGAGTAGCCAAAGAACTTATAGCACGACCCATGGACATTAACAATGGTGAGGGGATTGCCTGAGGGAGTGGGGCTGCTGGGTGGAGGGGGACAAAGAAGGAAAAATCAGGAAACTATAATAGTATAATAAATAAAATATAATTTAAAAAGTAAACAATGAAAAAAATAAAAAATATTCCACTCTGAAAATTTTTTATTTCCTCTCCTGTGCCCCACTCTGTGGCTTTATCACTAATTATATGTCTGGTCCCGTTAGAATTCTGAGAGGCCATGGGGTGGGGTGGGGCGGGCGGTTCGGTGTTGCTTCTATGGGGAGTTGTGTTACTTTGGGCCAGTTACTTACCCCCGTGGTCGGTGCCCTGATAAGCAGAATAATGCTCCACCTGGGGGGTGGGGGGCGGGAGTGAAGATTCAGCGAGTAAGTTGAGCTCATGGTCCGTCCTCAGTAAATACCGTCTTATTATTGTGTTCAACATCATCATTATTGTACTGGGGGACGGATGCTTCAGTCTTCGGGTACAAGAGAAGCAACATAAATTTTTAAGAAATAATTTTTCTCGTTTTCCCCATTTCTTTTCTTTCATGCTGCATTTCTCACCTTCTGTGCTTTTCCTTCATGTTGCCAGTAACCCTCCTTTACCTACTCGCTTTCTGTGTTCCGTTCTCTTTTCCTACTTACTCACCTGTCCACCAGCCTCCCCTCTCGAACTTCATGCCGTGGACCACGTGTCAGCGAAGGCGAGTTTGTCCAGACTCACAGGCCCTCCTGGGAGTTCGTGCTCGAATTTGATGAGGACGAGCAGTTCTGCGTGGACCTGGGTAAGAAGGAGACTGGCATCTGCTGGAGTTTCTTCACGCCTTTGACTATGATGCTCGGAGGGGTAGAGCTGACATCGTTGTGGCAGGAAGGAACTCGAACACCCCGATCCAACGGTCCAGCCACGGCAGGGCCACAAATGGCACCGCTTACCCTTGCTGGCTCCTCTCCAGCCCCGCTGCAGGGTCGGAGGGAGGAGACCCAGATGCCCACTTGTGATGAACCCCTGAGAGTGGGCAGGATTCCGTCCACAAAATTGGGCACTGAGGCCATCAGAGGAGGCATTTTCCTCTTACCAAGAACGAGGCTGGGATGAGGGAGGCCAGGTCAGGAGCCTGAGAAGCTGGGACTCTGAGCTGGGAGCCCTGGGGGCAAAGGGTGGGCCTGACAGAGGTGGGGCCTCATCTGCAGAATATTGGGCCTGAGGTGGGCCTTTGAGATGCAGACGAAGGCGGTGGACTCACCAGGTCCCATCCCCTCTCAGAGCCCCCTGAGGTGACTGTTTCCCAAGGAGCCTGTGCAGCTGGGGCAGCCCCACACTCTCATATGCCACGTGGACGAGTTGTTCCCACCCGTGCTCAGTGTCAGCTGGCTGCACAATGGGCAGGCAGTGACCGAAGGGGTGGCCGAGACCATCTTCCTGCCCAGCACAGAACTCAGATTCCACAAGTTCCACTCCCTGACCTTCGTGCCCCCAGCAGATGACATCTACGACTCCCAGGCGGAGCACTGGGGCCTGGATGGGCCACCCCTCTGCACTAGGGGATGGAGCCCCTCCCTTTGCCAATGCCATCCTGACACCATCTGGACTCCCAGGACCCCTCTCTCCCTGGTATCGGCTTTCCTTAATTCCATGGTTTATTGTCACTATATACAAACCTCACATCTCATGGTTTCTGACTCTTAATTCTTAATGCCCCACCCCTGAGGCCAGTCCTGCTCTTTGCACCTCTGACTCCATCTGTCCTTTGTGTCCCAGAGGCCCAGGAGCGGATCCAGGTGCGGGAGACGATGGAGACTGTGGGCCTGGTGGGGGGCCTGGTGGTGGGCCTGGCGGGGATCATCGCTGGCACCATCGTCCCGAAGACCAGGAGACCCGAGAGCACCCCAGGTGCAGGGACGCCTGTGAGTCACCCCCAGGTGGGGGATATTAGGGACACAGTGGGGAGAGGCATGTGCTCCTGAACAAGGGCCTGCTGCCCTACCACATAGAGGCCAATACCGTGCAATCAGCTTTTGGGAGAAGAAAGGACTTTATCTGAGGGTCAACTGTCAAGGAAACAGGAGGCAGCTCAAGTCTGTGTCCTGGGATCCAGGGCTGGGGGCGGGGCTTTAAGGGGGAGCAGTTAAGGGTTCACAGGGTCACTCGTGAGTGGTGCTTCCCACGTGTTACTGGTAAGTGATACATCCACTGTTTAAACTCTGGGTCTGGTTAGAAACCGCATAGGACCAGTTTGAGCAGCTCTGCGGGACAGATGGGAAGGACAGGCACTTCAACAGTGTCTGGTCACTGAACCAGGGGGAGGCAGCAACAGGAGCCATGGGGAAGCACTTCCGCTGAGGCGCTGACTCCGAACCAGGCACCGGTCCACGTGCCTCTTCTGTGTTCCCTTCCTTAGGTTTGGACGTTGTTCCATTATTTCCCACAGTACAGGTGGGAAACAGACTGTGGAGAGGCGAAGGAATCTGTCCAGGGTCACACAGCCTGAAAAGTGCGGAGCCTGGATCTGAACTTGGACACTGGGGCTCCAGAGGCTGCAGACTTAGTCAATATGTGGATTTTATCATCTGCAGCCAGTATCTCCCTCCCGTTCGGTCTTCATGGCCTTGATTTTCTTCTGCTCTCGTGACGATGTGTAGAACCTCTGATGCCAGTCTGACATGTGTAATAAGGGACGTTCGACCTTCTGTATAACCTCAAAGGGGATGCATCTAATTTCTCCATAAATACAGGGTCTAGCACCAATAATGCCCCCTTTTTATTACAAAATCTTTTGTTACAACATCATAACCATGTGATTCTGTAACATAATAATATCACACTCCTGCACACCATACGACATTTTAGGTGAAATGTTCAAATTTAAACTATAAATTATTACACCCATATTAATACACTACTAACCACTCTTAAGCAGGTGTTATTTCTGCCAGACCCTGTATATTTGCTACTTTGCTACAGATACTTGGTTTATAATCTTTACTGTGTGGTGAATTTATCAAATTTTGTTTATGTGTGTTGAATTCAGTTGATATGAAATTTTTTTATTTACTAATTTTGGGGTCACATTATAGCTCTCTTGGCATTGACATCCCTGGGCGTTTTGTGTAGATCTCAGCCTACGAATAATGAGGCCATCAGCTATGAATGCCTGGGGCCCTCGCCTGGGCACCCAGTTGTTGTGGAGACCCCCACAGACATTCCCCGAAGCAGAGTCGGTGTTGTGGCCGGACTGGCCCTTGTGGTTTGTATTATGATTACAAGATACAAGGTGCATCTCAGCCACGACCATCAGGGGACTGTTGACAAACAAGGTTTATTACTGACAGGCCCTGGAGGGTTGTGGTGGCGTGCCCAGGGCTGCACAGGGAGAGGGAGGGGGGGGGGGGGGGGAGGGAGAGACCTGAGGGTTCTTTCTTTATTGGGGTTGAGGGTAGGTTTCCTATGATTTCAAGGTTCAGTCTTTTTTTTTAAGGGATTTATTTATTTTTAGAGAGGGGGAAGGGAAGGAAAAAGAGAGGGAGAGAAACATCAATGTGTGGTTGCCTTTTGCAGGCAGGCATGTGCCCTGACTGGGAATCAAACTGGTTGTTTCTAAGGCCCGTGCTCAGTCCACTGAGCTATACCAGCCAGGGCCACGGTTCACTCTTTATTGGTGAATTTAAAACAATAGAGCAAGAGTTGAAGCAGAAGACAATAGCAGGGTTCCTCAAGCGGTCAGTTATTTAAGTCACCAAGGGCTTTCTGAAGGAGAACTTTTTCTGGTTATGTAGCTGACAGTATGTTTATCTGAGGTGGGAGCTTTTGAATGATGCCTCAGAAATCTAAAGCTTAATGTCAGGCACTTATATTACAATAAAGAAAGCTAATTGTCAGACATTCACACTATGCTAGGAAAACTCTTAGTTGCTCAAAATGAATTATTTTTGTAATAGTGTTGGCTTTGGTGAAATGGATAAAGCCACTCTGTTATTTTCTTTCTTTAAAAAATATTTTATTTATTTATTTTTAGAGAGAGGGGAAGGGAGGGAGAAAGAAAGGGAGAGAAACATCAGTGTGTGGTTGCTTCTCATATGTCCCCCACTGGGCACCCGGCCTGCAACCCAGGCATGTGCCTTGGCTGGGAATTGAACCGGTGACCCTTCAGTTTGCAGGCCAGCACTCAATCCACTGAGTCACACCAGCCAGGGCAAATTAATTAATTAACTAATTAATTAATTAATTTTGTTTATTTATTTATTTATCTTTAGAGAGGAAGGAGAGAGAGAGAGAAACATCAATGTATGGTTGCCTTTTGTGCGTCTCCTGCTGGGAGTTGGCCTGCAGGGAACCAGCCTGCAACCCAGGCATGTGCCCTGACTGGGAATCGAACCGCAATCGTCTGGTTTGCAGGCCCGCGCTCAATCATAATTTATTTTTAAAAATTGATTTAGAATTCAATTGTGTTATGGACAAAGTCTATGTGATACTGATTGATTTGAATATACTAAGGCTTCCTTTGTGGCTTACTAAATGTTAAGTTTTCAAAGATGCTGCATGTGTGCTTGAAAATAATGTGTATATTATACTATCTTTGATGGTTGTAGAAATCTTTATGTAACTAATTATTTCAGCCTTTTAATTGTATTAGTTAGATAATCTAAAGCTCTGTTTATTTTCTCTTTGCTTCAGCTCTTAGTTTTTGAGGATATGTCCAAATCTTCAGCTAAAATTTTAGATATTTTATTTTTAGTTTTCCTTTACATATTTCTGTCATTTGTTCCTCTTATATTTTGAAGTTTTATATTCAGGGACATATGTGTTCGTGATTATTATAGGTTTTTTTCTTTTTTTGCTTATAATTTGTTTTGGCTGTTTTTTTTATGTCAGTTACATTTGTTTCAGATCTGCCTGAAATATCTTTTCCCATTATTTCAACCTTTCTATATTCTTTTATTATGTTTGACTTAGCCAGGTATTACTGAAAATACAATCTAAGAGTTCCTTCATTTTAATCAATTAACCCACTCAATTTGCAATTGCCATTATATTAAAACCATGCTATCATACTATTAAAATGTTTTGTTTAATATATTTTATTTTTATTCATTTTTCCCATTTCTTATTTCCTAAATGATGGTCCAAATTCTGATATTATAAAAGTTTTATGTTCTAGTTGTACTCATAAAATGGTTTATCTTAACTTAATATCCTTAATTACATTTATTTATTTTATTGACTTTAAGAGCTGATGCCTTCCTGTATTCTCCCTATACCACAAAAAAGACAAGTACTTTGCTGTACCTTATAAAAAAACTTTATTTTATTGATTATGCTATTACAGTTGTCCCATTTTTCTCTCTCCTTTATTCCCTGCCGCCCTGCACCTCCCTCTCTCTAGCATTCCCCGCCTTAGTTCACGACCGTGGGTTGTACATACACATTCTTTGGTTTCTCTATTTCCTGTACTATTCACCTGTACTATTGCCCTTCTCCTGTCTATTTTGTACCTACCATTTATGCTTCTTATTCTCTGTTCCTTTTCCCCCCTTCTCCTTCCTCCCCCTCCCCACTGGTAACCCTCCATGTGATCTCCATTTCTGTGATTCTGTTCCTATTCTAATTGTTTGCTTAGTTGGTTTTTGTTTTTGTTTTTTAGGTTTGGTTGTTGATGGTTGTGAATTTGTTGTCATTTTACTGTTCATATTTTTGAGCACCTTCTTTTTCTTAGATAAGTCTTTTTAACATTGCATGTAATAAGGGCTTGGTGATGATAAATTTCTTTAACTTTACTTTATCTGAGAAGCATTTTATCTGCCCTTCCATTCTAAATAAAAGCTTTGCCCTGGCTGGTGTGGCTCAGTGGACTGAGCACCAGCCTGTGAACCAAAGGGTCCCTGATTCCGTTCCCAGTCAGGGCACCTGCCTGGATTGTGGGCCAAATCTTGGTAGAGGTGGGGGGTGGTGCTTGAGAGGCAGCCACACATTGATGTTTCTCTCTGTCTCTTTTCCCCTCTTCTCCTCTCTATAAAAATAAATAAATACAATCTTAAAAAATGAATGATAGCTTTGCTGGATAGAGCAATCTTGGATGTAGGTCCTTGCCTTTCATGACTTGGGCTACTTCTTTCCAGACCCCTTCTTGCCTGTAAGGTCTCTTTTGAGAAATCAGCTGATAGTCTTATATGTACTCGTTTGTAGGTAACTGTCTCCTTTTCTCTTGCCTGTTTTAGAATTCTCTCTTTATATTTAAACTTGGGTAACTTAATGAATGTGTGTCTCAGTGTGTGATTCCTTGGGTCCAACTTCTTTGGGACTCTCTGAGCTTACTGGACTTCCTGGAAGTCAATTTCCTTTGCCAGATTGGGGAAGTTTTCCTTCATTATTTTTCAAATAAGTTTTCAATTTCTTGCTCTTCTTCTTCTCCTTCTGGCACCCCTATGATTCAGATGCTGAAACATTTAAAGTTTTTCCCAGAGATTCCCAAGCCTCTCCTCATTTTTTAAAATTCTTGTTTCTTCATTCCCTTTGTTCTGAATTGTTTATATGAGTCCCAGTTTCCTTCCATTCACTGTTGGTTCCTTGTATATTTTTCTTTATTTCACTCTGTGTAGCCTTCATTTCTTCCTTTCTTTTGTGGTTGTACTTACTCATTTCTGTGAGCATCCTGATTACCAGTGTTTTGAACTCTGTATCTGATAGGTTGGCTATCTCCTCATTTCTTAGTTCTTTGTCTGGAGTTTTTTTATCTGTTCTTTCATTTGGGCCATATTTCTTTTCTGGGCACAGCTGTTATGTTGTAAGAGGCAGAGCCTTAGGTATTCTCCAGGGTGGGGCAACCCACTTTGCTGAGTTATGGCCCTATATGTGGGGAGAGGTCAGAGAGGGAGAAGTGCCACTTGCTTGGCTCTTGTCCTGCTTTCAGTCAATTCCCCTGCTACCCACATGTGAATTGGGCCCTTCTGGTGCTGATTTCCAGGTGGGTGGGTTTGTGTATGTTCTAGGACCTTGTAGGCCCTTCCAGTGGATTCTCCTGTGAGACTTGGAGTTTTTCCTGCTGTTGCAACCCCCACTGATTTTAATAGCCAGAGGTTTTTAAGCTTTATTTCCCTGTGCTGGGACCCTGGGTTGCATGGCCTATCTTACTCCCTAGTTGTCCCTACTGGTTTATCTGCATGTGACTGTGGGACTGCCTGGTCCACCAGCTGCTGCCTTGCCTCGAGTCCTCTCTATTCTGGCTGCCCAGCTCTGCCCTTCCTACTGGTCTCGATGAGTGTTTCTTTAACTCCTTGGTTGTCAGACTCCCATACAGTTCAATTTTCTGCATTTTGGTGACTTTTTGTTTTTAAATTGGTTGTTGTCCTTCTTTTGGTTGTGCAAGGAGGCGAAGCATATCTACCTATGCCTCCATCTTGACTGGAACTCTTCTGGGGGTGCTTTTGTTAAAAGCATTTTATTTTTTAATTTTTTCACATTTTAATCGTTATTGTATTTTTCCACAACCATTTAATTCCCTTACACCCTCTGTCTCCCAACATAAATGCATTTTAAAAGTTTTTCTTTGAATAACAAAGTTCTAAGGTTGAAATGTTTGAGGCTATGTTCATCTTGTATTAAAATGAACATTTGTTGAGGTATACATTTTGGAATTGAAAGTTTTTTTCCTTCCCCTTTATGAAAGAAACACCCACAGTCTGCAGGAAGTGGGAGTTGTGTTGATAAGAACGATGTGTGTCTGATTCTTGTGCTTTCACCAGAGGAAGGACTCTCTTTGCAAGTGTTTAGATTTTTGTTTGTCTTCCAAGTTCTCACAGTTTCCTTATAATATAGATGTGTGTGCCTTTTAAGATATGTATTCTAAAAAATCTACTTTTCACTCAATGCACCATTTCAAATGAAATTATTTCATCTTTCTCTAAATCCTAAAATTTATTTTCAGTTGCAAAAGTCCCAATAGTTGTCTCATCTAAATGTTCTTTATTCCAACCACTGTAAAAACTCAATGTTTCTGCTTGATTCATTGCTTCTTGTTGTTGCTTCAAATTCCTTATATCCCCTCTGCCTCTGTGTTTAACCCTTTTACTGTGAACAGAAGACACATGCAGGAAATTCACAAGACACTAATGGGCAGTCAGTGGTTACCAAGCAGACACCCCGGAGCCGGTCCCCGGTAAGGAAAGGGGACCTGCCTGCACCCCGGGGGGGGGGGGTCCTCTCCTGACCAGCAGGTAACTGGTTGGCTTCTCGGAAGTAGAAGCTCCTTTTACCCACAATTCCTAGCATAGATCCTGGTACATAGTAGGTCCCCAGCACATGTCTCTCGTATCAGTGAGTATTACTTATTTAATATGTACTCATCGAATACTTCTGCTTCAGAGATTCCAACCCCTTTGAAGTTAGACACACCTGCGTGGTTTGTTGGGACAGTGGGATGTGAGAAGGGACGTGCTGTTTCCAGGAGGGGTCAGTGAGAGCCGGTGTGGGGGTCCCTAGGTTCCCTGCCCTCAGCTGGGAGATGACTGGAGCAGACGTGAAGGCCTGTCAGCCTGGCTCCAGAGGGACCCGCAGAGCTGCCCGCTGACCGCACTGCACAGGAGGCGTGAGCCGAGACCAGGCATCAGGGAACCTCCCCCGCAGCCCTGCTTGTCTTCTTACTGCACGGAAGGCCCGGGAAGAGAGGGGCTCAGAGACTCGGATGAGCAGGGAGGCAGGAGAGCTGGAAAAATGTTCCCTCACATAAGTCAAGGGAGCGGGAATCTCAGGAAGGGGAAAGGCTAACGGTGTTAGAGTCCAGGGGCTGTCGGCAGAGATAAGGACCCCGGAGCCTGGTGGTGAACGGCTCCTGGAGCTGCTTTAAGAGCAGCTTCTCGCAGCGTCAGACCTGCCTCCTTCCGCTCTCTGCATCGCGCTGCTGGGCCTCGCTGTCTGCAGTGGCCGAGCAGGTGGGCTGCGCAGAGCTGGGGAGCGGGGGTGGCACCTCCTGAGGGTGCCCCTGACTTCTCACTGATCCTCATCTTCGGGCAGCAGCACCTGCTGGGGAGGCACCTTCTCCTGGGAGGAAGAGTCCCCTCCTTCTTCCCTGTGAGGGGACAGGTGGAAAGGGACGGGGACCAGTGCTACTCTGGGTGTCCTACCCCCACTGCGTGTCCTACTGCAGGCGACGAGCTTTCTGTGACAGAAGAGGACACAGGGGTGACCCCAGGGTCAGATCTGCTTTAAAGTTCAAGTCCCTGTGAATCTCTGTGCTCATCACCAGTGGCTGACGTCCCCAAGAGCCCCGACTGCTACCTGTCTGTGATCTTACTCGCTCTTAGCAACCTGCAAAGGCCTCACGCATAGAAAGTGCTCAATAAAGGTTGAAACTTGAAGTGTGGCGACACCGCATGGTCTGTGAGCCCCGGTCTCCTCTGGGCCTTCTCCCCGCACAGCATCCTGCCTGAGAAACCCCGGAGACCAGCGAACGCCTGTGTTTGTCTGACCTGTCCAGGGCTGGTGGCTTGTTTGCGAGTCAAGGGCCCCTTCCCGGTCCCTCTTCCCCACCATTTCCCCAGAAGCACATGTCCTGGGCTTGTCCTGTGGGTGAGGTACTGCCGCCTGTCACCCTGCAGGAGGCGGGTCTGGAGAACGTGGGCTCCACCCGGGTGCTTCCCGACCTACATCTCGGGGCACAGGGAGCAAGGACGTGGGGCTCCCTGTGGGGTTGGTTTACTTTGACATGTCTCTCACATCATCTCTGTGCCACTGCTCCCCTCCTTAGACCCCCTCTCTTATTTCACCCAGAATTCCGACTGCTCTGGACCCTGACCTCTGTTCCCCTCCTCCTCCAGGCAGCAGGAAAGACCCATCTCCCACCAGACTCCTGTTTTGCAGGAGTTTCCCACAGTAAAAGTGTCAAGCCCTAGGGACTCGATGTCTCCCTTCATACCACAGGCCTTCTCCAGGGAACAGAGGCATCTAGGCCGCGTCTGGTTCCGAAAGAAGGACCGGAACACTGCCACCCGTACTGTGTCCGCTGGAATCCCCCTGCCCCCGTCCTTCCAGGATTTACTTCATTCCTCCCCCACCCCGCCGCCGCTTTTTCCTTTTAGGAGCACCCGCAACAGCCTTTGGAGATGCCCAGTGTGTTAGCTGGTTTGCTCGTGTCTAAATCCCAGCAGTGGATTAAGGTCCTGTCTCTCCCACAAGGTACGGGGCCCAGAGCAAAGCATGGGAATATGTATGTGTATTGGTTTCAATCAGCAAATTCTAATTCTAATTTCAATTACCAAATTCTTTCCGCTCTTGGAAATGGGGGAGCTGGTCCCAGATGCAGGACATCATTTAGGAGGGGAGATGCGAGAGGGGAGCACGGGAACTGATGGGGGCAGGGGCGGGAAAGAGCGGAGACACAGGGGCACCTTTGGGTGTCATATCTGCTGAGCGCTCAGCCCGTGCCTGGGGAGGAAACACTCCAAGCCGACGATTTTCAACCTTTTTCTTCTCATGGCATACACAAACTAATTGCTAAAATTCTTTGGCACACCAGAAAGAATGTTCTATTTTTGCCAATCTGTTAAAAAATGAGTATAATTTTGATTCACTCACACGAGACGGCTAGTGTTGTGTCGGCTGTTGTCACTTTTAATTTGAAGACCTAAGGGAAAAGGGGTCAGTGCCCCTGACTAAACAGTCAGGTAGCACGTGTTTTAAAAACTCTTGCAGCGCACTGGGTAAAATCTCTGTCTCAGAGTGCCCCCTGCCGGTCAGCCTCTTCTCCGTCCTGCCTGACTGGTCTCCATGGTTCAAGTTGCTCCCAGAGGTCTCTGCCCCCGCCCCGCCCTCCCCCCCCCCCCCAGTGGAAAGGAAAGCTTTACTCGCCCTGCACCTGGATTCTTCCTCCTCCTTCGAGTCCTTTTCAGGTAGGCATTTGTTCAAAAGATTCCTGAGTCGCTTTGCATTCTGAGTTCCATGTTCATTCACTTTACAAATTTGATGTATTTCTCAGAAATGTCGATGGCCCACCGTGTGTTTTTCAGATTGCCAGCGTGCCCCAGCTCAGGGTTCAGGAGCAGGATGGGTCCCCTCCCCAGCGATCCTTTTGCCCCTCAGTCCCCATGACCCTCTCCCTGCCCATCCTCACTGTTCCCCTCCCAGTGGCTCTGCAGCCACATAGCCCCAGGAAGCTGCAGCCATGGTGCTAGAGAGCAAAGGGAGGCGAGAGTGTAACATTGTGAAATGTGAATTTATCTTGCTGTTGATGTTTAAATCATTCATGCATCTATCTCACTTTGGGTTTGTGGCAGTAAGCCTCCTGGAGTCAACCGTGGAATTAAGGTCAGTGACTACAGGTGTGGTTCTCCTGGAATCACTGCTAATGCCACCTTCGGTTGTACCAACCCTGAGTCCAGTCGCTTCCCACACCCATCTGGGCACCGTCCTCTCACAACAGGAAGCAGGTGGCCTTCCAGCTGGGTTCCTGCTGCCCCTCATGCCCATTACACACATGACAGACACAGTGACTTTCCCGTTGTGAATCAGGGCGTGTCCTCACCACCACCTCCCACACTCCAGTGTCCCCCTCCTTGGGCAGAGTGAGCTCCCCGCCCCTCCCCTCTGCCTGCCAGCCCCCCAGGACAGGGGCCTCTGACCGTCCTGGACTCTTCCCACCGCCCTCAGCCTGGCTCACTGGTCTCTACTCAGCCAGTGTCTGGACACTGCCCGTCCTCACTCAGGCACCTCCCCTGCTGTGACTCCCTGTGGCCCCTCCTCTCCAGGGACCACACGGCTGCTCCTCACATCACTCAGGTCCCTGCTCAAGTGTTCAGGGTCACGTCCCCAGGGACATCCTGTCCAACAACCTGAGAATATGCTCTGCCGTCCTGCACCCCCAATCCAGCCCACGCATGTTTTTCTCCACAGAGGTTATCGCTGATCTTAGAACAAATCTTGGTAATTGTGAGTATCACAGAAATACATGTTCAGTGAGAAGGGGCCTTGTCTGGTTCCTCACCACTGCATCCCCAGCATTGGCACCAGCTCGCAGAGGGGCTCAGTGGGTCCGTGTTCAATGAGTGGATATGTCAGTGCAGAGATTTAGAGAAGCAGTTTGGCCCCATGTGTGAGGAGGCGTAAAAATGTTTAAATGCTTTGGCCTAATATTGGCCATTTGAGTACCTTACCAATTTAAATATTCCAAGCAGAGAAGAATCTATATGCACAACAATGCTTATCAAATCATCGTTTATGGGAAGAGATGCAAGCAGATGGATAGAAAAAGAACCTTCTTGTACCATGTTGTTTGAAATGGTATGAAGCTTGCAAAAGTGTTATAAATTTATGCAGCGTTTGTAACATGGAAAACCTCTTGTACAATAACACATATTCAGAAATAAAAAGTCCATATCATATGAATGCAGCACTCCTTTTGTTAAAAAATTTATTTGTTTATTTTTAGAGAGAGGGGAAGAGAGGGAGAGAAACATCAGTTGGTTGGCTCTCACACACCACAACCTGGGCGTGTGCCCTCATCTGGAATCAACCACAAACCTTTTGGTTTGTGGGATGACACCCAGCCCACCGAGCCACACCAGCCAGGGCTGAATGCAACTTTCTAAAATGAACACAAACATGTACATATATCTATATTATATATAACATAAAATAATATATTTATAAAGTATTGTGTATAACATTTCAATATACATATTTTTTCATTTAATTTTCAATTACAATTGGTGTTCAATATTATTTGCATTTGTTACAGGTGTACAGCATGGCGGTTAGACAGTCACATAACTTCCCCAGTGTGTTCCCCTCCATAATTCGAGTCCCACCTGTCACCAAACGTAGTTATCCCAGTGTTACCGACGGTGTTCTCCCTGCTGCACTTGATACACAGAAAACCACAGAGTGACAACCAGGACCCCACACCGGGCGGCCCCAGGGCGCCGCTCACACTGGGGTCCATGAACTCCCCGCGGCGGAAGGGTTAGCAGTGGTCTTTGAGGGGAGGCCGTATTTCTGTATTTCGTCTGTGTGTTTTAAAGTCTTCTGTAGTGGAAAGACTTTTCATTTTTTTTATATGAAAAACAGTTTTAAATTTCAAAGTAAAACATTTGAGGTAAATATTTCGTGCCAACCTCACACGAAGTCTCTCAGCTGGACTGCAGAGAACAGAGATCCCTGCTGGTGGCTCCTCCGAAGAAGAAACGAACTCTTCGTCCGCAGCCCATGCCCCACCCTCGGTCACGGAGCGCAGAGGGGCAGCGGGGGCAGCGCTGAGAAGGCCGTCAGCGTGTGGGTGTCTGACTGCGCTGTCGGCCTGGAGACTTGGAGGAGCCTGTGGAGCCCACCTGGGCGTGAGCCCTGTGCGCGGAGGCCCCACAACGTGGGAAAAGCAGCGGAGACCCCGGGATGGGCAGTGCGTCCTCGTCCGTGGAACCCGGTGAAGGACGGGCCCAGGGAGGTTTCCCACCTTTCTTTGGTTGTGCAGGGGGGTGGGGGTGTGAGTCTTCGGGGACCAGCGAGGTACAGGTGCCTGGAACGCCCAGAGCCATCTCCAGTTCCTCCGCTGAGGACCTTCCTGCACGACCCAAAGCGACGTGCTCATTTGCGAGCAGGTTTTCTTCACTAAGGCAGGCATGACACCCCTCTCATTAAGGCTAATCGTGTCGTTCTCAGTGAATCTTACTAATTGCTTAAGCTCCTAACTTGCACTGATAATTTGCCTCAGACTTGCACTGAGTATTTGGATTCAAGGCAGGAAGTCATTTTGGGGTTTAGACCTNGGACCCGGTGAAGGACGGGCCCAGGGAGGGTTCCCACCTTTCTTTGGTTGTGCAGGGGGTGGGGGTGTGAGTCTTCGGGGACCAGCGAGGTGCAGGTGCCTGGCACGCCCAGAGCCATCTCCAGTTCCTCCGCTGAGGACCTTCCTGCACGACCCAAAGCGACGTGCTCATTTGCGAGCAGGTTTTCTTCACTAAGGCAGGCATGACACCCCTCTCATTAAGGCTAATCGTGTCGTTCTCAGTGAATCTTACTAATTGCTTAAGCTCCTAACTTGCACTGATAATTTGCCTCAGACTTGCACTGAGTATTTGGATTCAAGGCAGGAAGTCATTTTGGGGTTTAGACCTCGTTTATTTAGAGGATGTTCTGAAAGGTACCTTTTTCCAGGCGGAAGAGTGAGGGGAGCCCTGAGGGGCAATTGAAGTCCTGGTGGGCGCAGATAGATGGGCCAATTCTAAAGCATCCCTGACTTTACCACATAAAAGTTTTGGGAATATATTCCCAAGCCTTAAAAAAATTAATGTAAAACATATGTAACATAAAATTTGTCATTTTTACCATTTTAAAGTGTACAATTCATCGATGCTTAGTACATATACAACACGGGGTGCTGTGCAACCATTACCCCAACCCAGTTCCAGAGCAATTTCATCCCCAAAGAAGGAAATTGCTGACCCATTAATGGGTCACACCCCCTAATCTCCCTCTACCCCAGCCATGGAATCACTAACAGGATTTCTGTCTCTATTTGCCTCTTCCGGATATTTGATGTAAATGGAATCATTTCACTTTTTGAAATATCTTCAAGGTTCATCCATACTGTAGTATATATGAGTACTTCATTCTTTTTGTGGCCAAATAATATTCCATCGTATGAATATACAACCATTTCTTTATTCATGCATCAGCTGATGGGCATTTGAGCATGATATTTTCTTTTAAGTCATATAGGAGAGAAAACTGTTACCAAAATAACAAAAAAGCATAATACTGGCTTTTTTATTTAGCTATGTAGTTACATTTACCAGTGTTCTTTATTTCTCCATCTAGCTTGAAGTTACTTCCTAGTGTTCTTTTATTTCAGCTTAAACGGATCCTTTCACCATTACATGTAGGTAAGGACAACTAGCGACGAAGTTCCTCAGCTTTTGTTCATCTGGGAATGTCTTTTTTTCCCTAAGAATCAATAGTTTTATTTTATGTTTTATTTTAAGTATATTTTATTAATTATGCTGTTACACTTGTCCCAATTTTTTTCCTTTCCCTCCTCTCCACCCAGTAGCCCCCTTCCCAACAACAATTCCCTATCCCCTTAGTTCATGTCCATACATCATGTGTGCAAGTTCTTTGGCTTCTCCGTCTCCTATACTATTCTTAATATACACCTGTCTATTTTATTCCTACCATTTATGCTTTGATGCGGACTCCGGCCTGCAGTGTCCATGTCATTATGGATGAAATGAGACATTCACATGGACTACCGGGTCTGGTGGAGGAAAAGGGACAGCATGGCTTTTTCTCTCAACGGGAGCAAAAGCCGCGACCCTTGCTGTGACCAGCCTTTATTGGGGTTTTGGGCACATTATATGATGGTCCTCATTTACTATGCACAGGTTGCTTTGGGTGGTTACCTTTTATAGAAAACAAAGGAGCCAATGCCACTAATCACATCACAGAAGAGGGATATTTGCAAATGAAAAGGCAAAAGTGGTTGAATGGGTTATACTCATCCTTGAAAGGTTTAGCATGGATTTTAGGAAGTTATTTTGCAGTAAATGTTTGCCACAAATCCAGGTGAGGGAGTTTTTTAGCAAAAAGCAAGACTCAGAGTGGCCTGGGCATACTGCAGGCCTGATTCCCCATGGGAGAACCTATCCATGGGCGTGGGTCCTGTGCATCTCCGAGTGGGAGGTGGGCCCACGCCGCACAGAACGGCCTCCTACAGTGCTTCTCCATCCCTGTGCCATTTTCTCCTTGTTCCGCCTTCTTCCTCCCAGCTGGTAAGACTCAAAATGATCTCCACACCTATGATTCGGTCCCTATTGTGGTTGTCTGCTTAGTTTGTTTTTGTTTTTATCTTTTAGATTCAGTTGTTGATAGTTGTGAGTTTCTTGTCATTTTACTGTTCATAGTTAACCTTCTTCTTTTTCTTAAATAAATCCCTTTAACATTTGGCTTGGTAATAACAGCTTGGTGATGATAAATTCTTTTAGCTTTACCTTGTCTGGGGAGCATTTTACCTGCCTTTTCATTTTAAATGATAGCTTTGCCAGGTAAAATAATCTTGGTTGTAGGTCCTTGCTTTTTAAAAAAACATATTTTATTGATTATGCCATTATAGTTGTCCTATTTCCCCTCCCTTCACGCCCCTCCACCCTGCACACCCCTCCTCCACCATTCCCTGCCTTTCGTTTATGTCCACGTGTCACAGGTTCTTCAGATTCTGTATTTCCCATAGTATTCTTGCTCTGCCCCCTGTCTATTTTCTACCTACCGTCTATGCTACTTAATCTCTGTACCTTCTCCCCCCTTCTTCTCCTCCCATTCCCCTGTTGCTAACCCTCCATGTGATCTCCATTTCTATGGTTCTGCTCCTGATCTAGCTGTCTGCTTAGTTTGCTTTTGTTTTAGGTGTGGTTGTTAATAACTGTGAGTTTGCTGTCCTTTCACTGTTCATATTTTTTATCTTCTTTTTCTTAGATTAGTCCCCTTAACTATTCATATAATAAGGGCCTGGTGATGATGAACTCCTTTAACTTGACCTTATCTGAGAAGCTCTTTATCTGCCCTTCCATTCTAAATGCAAGCTTTGCTGAATAAAGCAATCTTGGCTGTAGGTCTTCGGATTTCATGACTTGGAATACTTCTTTCCAGCCCCTTCTTGCCTGGAAGGTCTCTTTTGAGAAATCCGCTGACAGTTTGATCGGAACTCCTTTGTAGGTGACTGTCCCCTTATTTCTTGCTGCTTCTAGAATTCTCTCCTTCATTTGAATCTTGGCTAATGTAATTATGATGTGCCTTGGTGTATTCCTTCTTGGGTCCAACTTCTTTGGCACTCTGTGAGCTTCCTGGACTTCCTGGAAGTCTATTTCCTTTGCCAGATTGGGGAAGTTCTCCTTTATTATTTGTTCAAATAAGTTTTCTACTCATGGCTTTTCCTTTTCCCCTTCTGGTACCCCTATAATTCAGATGTTGGGACATTTAAAGATGTCCTGAAGGTTCCTAAGCCTCTCCTCATTTTTTTTTGAATTCTTGTTTTTTCATATTTTTCTATTTGGTCATTTATTTCTTCCTTCTGGTCCACTCCATTGATTTGAGTCCCAGTTTCCTTTCCATCACTATTGGTTTCCTGTGCATTTCCCTTCATTTCAACTAGCTTAGCCTTCATATGTTCCTCTAATCTGTGACTATAATCAATGAGTTCTGTGAGCATCCTGATCACCAGTGTTTTGAACTGCGCATCTGATAGGTTGGTTATCTTTTGGTCACTTAGAATTATTGGCTCTGGGGCTTTGAGCTGTTCTGGAGCCATAATGTTTTGGTCTGTTTGTGCATGTTATGTATGAGGGGTGGAGCCTTAGGTTTTCACCAGGGTGGGGCGACCCGATTGCTGGGTTGTGATGCTATATATGGTGGCGGGGTCAGAAAGGGGCAATGGTGTTTGTTCTGCTCTCTCTCGGATTTCTGTCCCCTCTGCTGCTTTCTGCAAGCAAACCTGGCCCCCCTGGTGCAGGCTCCCAGTTGTGTGGGCCTGTGCACCCTCCAGGATCCTGTGATCTCTCCAACAAACTCTCTGTGAGCCTGGGAGCCTCTCCCCACACCTCCACCCCAAAAGTCTTTTCAATTGGTGCTTTTAGGCTCTAATTCCCATCACTGGGGCCCTAGCCTGAGCGGTCTGTCTAACTGCTCCTCTTCTCTGTGCGCAAATGTGTGACCACAGTCAGCCAGCTGCCTTACGCCCCCACTGGGTCCGCCTGTTGCCACCCCACACCTGGGATCTGCCAACCGCCGCCTGCACTCCTGGGTCGGTCTGGCCGCTTTTTCCTGCCCAACACCTCACCGCCAGCCACTGACTCTGCCCCTCTTACAGGTCTGGCTGAATGTTTTTTTGTTGTTGGACTTCCATACAATTCAATTTTCTGTGTTTTGGCTGCATTTTTGTTACTAAAACTTTGTTGTCTTTAAACTGGGTTGTGCGAGAAGGCACAGTGTTCCCACCTACGCCTCCATCTTGGCCGGAAGTTAGGTCCTTGCTTTTCATTACTTTGAATACTTCTTGCCAGCTCCATTTTAACTGCAAACTTTCTTTTGAGAAATCAGTTGACAGTCTTATGAGAACCCCTTTGTAGGTAACTCTCTCCTTTTTTCTTGCTGCCTGTAAGATTTTCTCTTTATCTTTAACCCTTGGCATTTTGATTCTGATGTGTCTTGGTATGGTTTTCTTTGGGCGCAACTTGATTGGGACTCTCTGTGCTTCCTGGACTTGCATGTCTATTTCCTTCACCAAATTAGGAAAGTTTTCTTTCATTAAGTTTTCAAATAGATTTCTAATTTCTTGCTCTTTCTCTTCTCCTTCGGACACTCCTGTGATGCAAATGTTGGATCACTTGAACTGGTCCCAGAGGCTGCTTATACTATTTTCGATTTTTTGATTCTGTTTTCTTCTTGTATTTTTATTTATTTTTAGAGAGAGGGGAAAGAAAGGAGAAAGAGAGGGAGAGAAACATCAATGTGTGATTGCCTCTTACACATCCCATGCTGGGGACCTGGCCTGCAACCCAGGCGTGTGCCCTGACCAGGAATCGAACTGGTGACCCCTGGATTCACAGGCCAGCACTCAACCACTGTGTCACACCAGCCAGGGCATCTTTGAAATTTTTTATAATAATTCAAAGTAAATTTTAGAAATGACAATGCATAATGACATAGTAAATATTTACCTGTAATGTTAAATAAAAATTAGGATTTAAGCACGTGTGTGTGAATGTGTGTTAGTGTGTGTCTGTGTGTGGGAGAACATCAGTGTGTGTGACTGTGTCTGTGTGGGTGCAGTGTCTGTGCATTGGTGCGTAGCAGGGTGTGTGGAGTCTGAGTGTGCCTTCACTTAGTCATTCACTGAACAGATGTTTTAAAGTCAACAACCAGGCACTTTCAGGGCAGTGGATACAGCTGTGAAAGTCAAATCCCTGTCCTTGTCCTTATAAAGCTTGTATTCTCAAGGAAGGACAGACAGTAAACAATGAAATACATACACTGAAAATGTGTGTTAGTGAACCGAGTGTGAACAAAAGCAAAGCAGGAGGGGTAGGAGGGAGGCTGGAGGGGCCTGGGCAGGGGCGGTGCAGGGAGGGCCACTCAGTGAGGATGCTTGGGGACACTGCCAGGGAGGGAGGGGCTGCCTAGTGGCAGGTTTTCAGGCCCAGGACCAGCAGTGCTGGCTCTGAGGTGTGACAGCCTGGGCACCTGGGCCAGAGGAACCTGGGGAGGATCTGGATCCGGGCCCATCACATGGCCACAGCTGTGCCACCTGGACCTGACCTGAAAAGGGCCTTGCAAATGAGAGCGGTTTCAGTGCAGCGTAGTGTGCAAAGCTCTCTCCAGACCGTCCAAGGAACTGAAGTGGGAAACTTTCCTCCCTCCCCAGGCCCCAGGCACCCAGGTTCCCTGTCAGGGAGGAGCATGTTACCAGTCTTTCCTGTATCCTTCCTGAGGAAAACTCATACAAATGTCACTGTTGCTACATCAAGAAAGAGTACTGTGGAAAGCAGAAAATAGAAGAAAATGCTTCTTTTCATTCTTCTCAGGTGTTGTCATCAAGGGGCTGGAGAGAGGGGTCGCAGTGGGGAGGTGGAAACCTCAGAGGTGGCCCAAGCTTTCTGAGCACTCCTCTCCTTCAGTCCCTGTCCCATCCCTGACCTTGACACCTGTGGAATCCAGGACTGCTGGGAAGCTACTTCATCCCTGACCGGTGCCCCGCCTCCCTGTCAACCACATCTCACCAACTTGAGGACCTACCCAGGGTTCAGTCAGCCTCTGGGATCAGTGTGGCAGCACCCCTGTGTGGCCACAGCACTGATGACAGAAGACCCCGCTCCTCTGTTGCTCAGCTGGAACCTCTTCAGGGTCTCCTCTGCTCCAAGCACCAGAACAGGGCTTTGAACACAAGAGGAGGTCCCTGTCCAGTATCAGGTTCTGGGTGCAAAGTGTTTCTCACAACCCACACTGACAATGATGTTTCCTCCTCATTGAGTCACCGTGGACGCTCCCTCAGGGAAGGGTGAGGTCTCCTGGCCACGACAGCTGGTTCCTAGGTCCAGGATGGACTCCACGAACCAACTAGGTGCCCTTAGTCCCCCAGAATGGGACCTGGGACACCCAAGTCCCTGTCATTAATTGCTGTTGCTCCCTCTGGCGCTAGAGGACCCTCCACCTGGAAATCAGTCCAGCAAGTCTTGGAACATGAGATTGGGGGGCAGGAGCTGGGGCATTAGGTCCAGGAAGGAGAGGGAGCCCCTGAGGAAGTCAGGGGACATGGAAGTAAGCACATCAGAGGGGCGAGGGTTGCAGTGGGTAGAGAGGACGGAGCCAGGGGGAGAGCAGCATGGGGAGGGCTGGCCATGGGGACACTTGTTTACGTTTGGAGAATGTCCTCCAGGTCATAGACAGCAAAGGGCCATGATGCATTTGGGGAGGCACCGAGAATTATGTTTGATGAGAGGCTCAGGGAATGGAGACCAGCTGGTAGGTAGCAAACGCACACTTCATTGGAGATTCCTGTTACAGACTGAATTGTGTCCCTCAAAATTCGTGTTTTGAAGCACCAGCCCCCAATGTGATAGTATTTAGACACAGAGCTTTTAAAGAGAACATTAAAGTTAACTGAGGTCATGAGGTGGGGCCCTGATCTGATAGGACAGGTGGGATTCTGGGAGAAAAAGACCTCGGATACCTAAACCCAGCCCAGCCTTCCCCCTCCCTCCTCACACAGGGGAGAGGCAGCGTCCACAAGCCAGGAAGAGAGCCCTCAACCAGAAGCCAGATTTCCTGGCACTTTGACCTTGGAATTCCAGCCTCCAGAACTGTGAGAAAATGAACTTCTGTTATTTAAGCCGCCCAGGTGGTGGTATGTGGATAGCGCAGCCTGAGCAGACTGGGCAGCCCCCAAACTGAACACAGGCAGCTCCCTCCCAGTCCCAGACTCAGCTGTAAGGAGCCCGGTCACAGCGCGTGTTCACTCAGTCACTCACTAACTCACGGGGCTCAGTGAGGCCCCTCTGCCAGGCTTCTCCTTAGTCCTGGGGTTCCTTTGATGCAAACAGACAGCACGCCTGCTCTCCTGGTGCCCATAGCCTGACAGGGTAGACAGACAGTGATGAGGACACATTGACAGTGGGGGATCACACGGTCTGTGTTCCCATTATCTGCCTCTGGGGAACAAACAGCCTGCAGTAAACTTGTGATCTCTCCTGTCTGTGGTTGACTGGGTCAGTGGGTGGCTCCTCTGCCTGCAGTGACATGTGCTGGGGCTGCTGTCATTGGAGGCCCTGCTGGTCCGAAACATTCCAGAGGGTCCCTGATGGGGTCAGCAGGTGCTGGCTGTGCTGGGAGCTCCCTGGGGCTGCTGACCCGGTGGCCTGGGCCCCCTCCCTCCCCCACTTGGCTTGGCTGCTCCCAGCTGGGCCCCTGGTTCCAGGAGGGCGTGTTCCAAGCGCACAGTCAGAAACCACAGGCACCTCATGTCAGAGACCCAGCTCTCAGTCACTGTCACCTTCCTTGTGTTCCAGTTGTCAGAGCTACTCACAGGTCCAAGGGGAGGGCGTCGGGCCCCTCCTCTAGACAGGGGACAGCCAAGTCACGTCACAAAGAGCATGTGGGTGGGGGACACTGCTGAGGCCATCTCCAGAAAAAGAAACCTTCACAGTGAGTTAGAAAGTGGTAGAAGAGACAGAGAAAAAAATAGTTCACAGCAGACAATCAGTGCAAAGTGGTGGGAGAGGAGGCACTTTTACTT
This sequence comes from Sturnira hondurensis, assembly GCF_014824575.4. NCBI lineage: Eukaryota > Metazoa > Chordata > Mammalia > Chiroptera > Phyllostomidae > Sturnira > Sturnira hondurensis. The sequence continues at coordinate 775,026 of NW_028080209.1, read as the reverse complement.
ACATTAATATTTCAATTACAGTTGACAGCCAGTAGTATGTTATGTTAGTGTCAAGTGTGCAGCTCAGTGGTCAGACATTTACATAACTCATACAGTGGTCCTTGGTAGGTGTAGTGCCATTGGGAACCATTCATAGCTTTTCCAACATTATTGACTATATTCTCTATACCAGGAGTGTCAAACTCCTTTTCACCGGGGGCCACATCAGCCTTGTGGTTGCCTATAAAGGGCTGGATGTAATTTTAGGACTGTATAAATGTAACTAATCCTTAAGGAGCAGCAAGGAGCTTGGTGCTGCCACGGGGTAGAAACAAGGTGCTGGGTCGGATAAAACAAGGTGGAATCCCGGATTCGGCCCATTGGCCTGGGATTTGCCACTTGTGGGCTATACTCTACTTTATATCCATGTGACTATTTTGTGATTGCCAATTTGAAAAAAACTTAAGTTATATAATTGTTTTAAATAACTAAATAAGTCAAAGATTTTAAATAACATTTTTGGCTGTTCGAATTATTTCTTTAGTGAGTTGTTTATATATATTTTTTGTTTGTTCAGGCTTTATTCAGTCCCTACGAAGGTGGTGAACTTGAAATTCTTAATCCCTTCTGCTTGCTCACCCAGCCTCCCTATCCCCTCTTCCTTCTGGCGACCACCAGATTGTTCTCCGTATTTGAGTCTGTCCCTATTTGTTTGTTCATTTTGTTTTTAGATTCCACATATAAGTGAAATATTTCACTTAGCATAATACTCTCTAGGTCCATCCGTGTTGTTGCAAATGGTAAGATTTCATTCTTTTTTATGGCTGAGTAATATTCCACTGTGTACATGTACCACTTCTTCTCTGTCTGATACCATTTTGGTCAGAGAAGATGCTTCCTGTGATTTCAGTCCTGTTAAACTTACTGAGACTTGTCTGGGGCCCTGACATGCGGTCCGACCCGGGAAATGTGTCCTGTGCACTTGGAAAGGTGTGCGTTCTGCTGCTTGGGGAGAAATGCTGTAAAACACCCGCACGTCCGTCAGGCCTGATGTGTCGTTTAAGGCCACCGTTTCCCTGTTGATTTCTGTCTGGAAGATCTACCCACTGACGACAACGGGTGTGACAGTCTCTTGTGTGACTGTCACTCTCTCCCTCCATGTCCATCAACAACTGCTTTATACACGTGTGTAGGTGTCCCTGTGTTGGGTGCGTAAATGTTACAAGGCCCCTTGTTGGATGGATCCCTTCACCATCAGGGAATGTCCTTGGTCTCTGGCCACAGCCTTTGTGTTCAAGTGCATTCTGTCTGAGAGAAGCACACCGCCCCAGCTGTTTGCTGGTCTCCGTTTGCCTGAGACGGTCTGCGTCGTCCAGTCTGAGGTGGGTCTCGTGTAGACAGCATGTGTCTGGGTCCTGTTTTCTTATCCATTCACTGATGGGAGCATTTCGTCTATTTATATTAAAAGTGATTATTGATAGGAATGGAGATGTTACCACTTTATTAGTCATACTTATGTTTGTTCTTATAGTGTCCCCTGTGTGGGTGTGTGTGTCCCTCTGAGGTGTTTGAGCCCTGGTTGCTGTTGGCTCATCTGTAGATGGGGCTGATCCCCAGGCCCCCTGACTGTGAGTCTGGCCACAGCCACAGCACATGAGCTGCTGAATGGGGGCCGAGCCCACAAAGCGGGACTCACCCCAGCAGGGCCTGGGCTTGCCCAAACCCCCCTTTGGATGTGGGCGTGTGGAGCTAAGAGGGTGGAACTCTGCTGAGGTCTGAAGCTGGCCACCCAGCCTGAGGGGTCTGGGGCCTCTGGGGAGGGGGTGTGGTGCAGCCCCAGGCCCAGCACTCCCTGGTCAGAGCTGCAAAGGGAGCCGCAGCTGGCAGCATCTGTGCTAAGCCTGGAGGTGCGTGGGAGGCCAGCAAATGATTTTCTGTGGAATATAGTTATTAATACTGGAGGGCTTACTCATTAATTATTATATTCTGCAGTTCTTGATTTTCCTCAAAGCAATAATTTCAAGTTTCAGTACCAAGTTTCACTTACAAAACTGACCAGAACAGGCAAGAGTGAGAGGAAGGAATCAGTTATATTTTTCTTTCATGTGGGATCTTTGCTGCTGCTGCTGTCACGGCCCTGGGTTGGCGGGTAGGTGGCTCCCTCAGACGGTGAGAGAAAAATCATGACGTGGGAACATCTGTCCCCATCACCTCCCCCAGCCCTTCTGCTCTTCCTCTGCCTGTGCCCCTGCTCCCTCCCCAAACCCTGGCCTGAGCCTTTCCTTCCCTCAGCCTCAGGCAGAGCCCAGCCTCTCACCCTAGAGCCCACTGCTCAGTGGGAAGGGAGCTGTTCCCACCACTGGAGGGCAGAGGAGAGAGGTCTGAGCCAGGGCAGTGGGATAAGGTACAGCAGGAAGGAAGGAGGTGAGAGCAGGAAGGACTTCCAAATGAGTGATCAGAGAGACTGAGGACATTCCTGGACTCTTTTCTTAGAAGAGCAGGAAGGGCCTTGGGCACAGGGGCAGAGAGCCTGGGCAGAGTGTGGCTGAGACCCACCCTCACCTTCACCCCTGGGCTGTGACAGCACCTCACCCCAGTCACACTGAGACCCTTCAGGTGCTCCACCAGGCAGCTGTGTCCCAGCTCCTCTCTGGGGAGGGCCCCACAGCTGTCTGTCACTGATGTGTCTTGTCCCCGCCCCCAGGTCCAGTCCCCCTCAGCCCTGAGTCCACAGTCAGCACTTCCCTCCCTGCAGCCAGGGCAGCCTGTGTTTGGCAGGTGAAGAGACAAACCCTGGGCTCTCACAGTGTGACGGCCTCACTGTCCCCCTTCAGTCACCACAACATGGGGACACTGGATGCAGAGGAGCGACAGCAGAGACACAGTGTGGGCTCCCCCTGCTCTTCCCCCGTCTGTGCTTCCTCCCTCCTCTCCTAGTCTCCCCCACACAGCAGTGCTGCCTCCTCCCCCAGCTCCAGGAGGGAGAGACTGGGACCCCCAACCTGCCCCAGGAGGCTGCCATGTGTGACCCTCCGTCCCCACCAGAGAGTTACCGCTGCCCCGTCAGGGTCCTGGGCACACGCAGAGGGCCACCCAGGGACGTCCCTCCTTCACATACCTGTGTGGCTCAGGGTCTCCACTGCTTCAGTCTGCTCACCTGTTACCTCCGTGGGCCCACTCTGACCACCCTAGTTAAAAGTGCCACGTCAGGGTTCCACTAAAGATGGCGAAGTAACCACCTGTGCCTCCCACGACCACATCAAATTACAACTGAATTACAGAACAATCAGCCTGGAGAACAACCTGAAGACTAGCCGACCAAACGTCCTGTAAATGAGGGTGAGAAGAAGAAGCCACATTAAGACTGGTAGGAGGGGTGAAGAAGTGGAAAGGGCTGACCCCACTCCCACACGTGACAGTTGAGAACTGGGAGAGATATCTCAGCTGCGGTAGCTTCTGAAGGTTCCTTCAGAAGAGCGAGGGGTCCCAGCCCCACACGGGGCTCCCCAGCTGGAGCCCCACAGCATCGGACTGTGAAAACCAGTGGGGACTCCATCTCACTGGGGGAGACAGGGGGCTGCTGGAATACCAAATTTCCTTTTATTTTATTTATTTATTTTAAACAACAGAATTGTTTGTTTTCTATCTCACAAGAGAACATGCTTATAGAGGGGAAGGGAGCAAGAGAGAGAGGGAGAAATACTTCAATGTGAGGGAGAAACATCAATAAGTTTCCTCTGATCTGCACCCCAACTGGGAACCAAACCCAACTCCCAGGCATGTGTCCTGACTGGGAATGGGACTGCCAACCTGTCCCTTTAAGACACAATGCTCAACCCACTGAGCTGCACTTCTTAGGGCCCAGGTATTCCTTTTAAAGGGCCAGCACAGACTCTCTCAGGCACTCACCTTAGAGGAGGGACAGCAGCTCAGATGTTGCCAGCGACACACAGGAAGAAACAGTTGTGTGGCTTCAGGGTGAGGGCTGGAGGGACAGCTGCCCCTTTCCTGTGATGAGCCCTCCCCCCACATGGCCAAACACAAGTCTGCATTCGCCTGCTGAACACCACTTGTCCCACCCTGTGACTCCCTGAGGCCCCGCCTCACCCAGCTCAGGTGCCACCTGAGGCTCTTTCACTGTGTGAGCCTCACAGGCAGCCTCAGGCAGCAGTAAGATTTGGGGAGCCCTGTGCCTTCTGCTGACCTACCCCAGGCCTGACACTGGGGGCAGCTGGCCTGGGTTCACCAAGGCCAGCTGCCCCCAAATACTGCGGAAAATAATTATTAATGAGTAAGCCCTGTAGATGGGAACCGCAGAGGCTTTAAGAACAAAAGTGTGTGCAGGGACTGGCCACCATGTGCTGGTTCTGAGGCTGCGCTGACCGAGCTCTCAGGTGGCACTGAAGTGAGGCCACCTGTGAGCTGTGTGAGCTGGGGTGCCCCCTGGGACCTCTGTGTCCTCTTCAGAGAAGGGAGATGAGCCCCAGTCCTGGTCTGAGATGTCATCCTCTGGTCAAAGGAACCAGGGCTCCTTAGAAGAAGAGCTGAGTCCAGGGCTAAGACAGAAAAGCCAAGATGAGCCTGGAGCACCCTGTGGTCTCAGGAAGGCAGTGCATCCCCCACACACGGGGCACGTCACAGGGACACGGGCCAGCCTGGGGGAGCTCCCAGTGGACACAGCTGGGACAGGGTGAGCACCGTGTGACACGGGTGGTGGTTATAACCCAAACTGTAACGTTAGTGCCCGTGAGCTCACACTCGTGTGAATGACTGAAACTTTTTAAATTGAGGGAGGGAGGGCAAATCTTCCTTCTAGATTCCCAAGTCACACATGAACAGAACCCCCTTCCAGGAGGTGGAGCTGAATTTCTCCCCGTGAATGTTGGGCAGACGTGGCAACTTTCTTCCAAAACGTGGAATATGGAGAGTGACAATTACCACTAATGGTAAAGTGACTGCAGTGACCCTTGAACAACACGAGTGTGAACAGGGCAGGTGCCCTCGCACCCAGATTTGCTTCAGTGACATGTTTAGTGTTGTCAGTGTGTGTCCTCTTCCTGGTGACTTTCTGAACAACACTTGCTTTCATATAGCTACTTTATTTAAGAATACAGCATGCATACATATAACATACAAAAGGTGCTAACCAACTGTTATTGGTAAGGTGTCTGGTCTCTAGTAGGCTATTAGTAGTTAGGTTTTCAGAAGCTATATGCAGATGCTTACAGTCAAGATGGCAGCCCAGGTAAACACAGCTCATCTCCTCACACAACCACAGCAAAATTACGCTAAAATATAGAACAACCGTCACTCACGACTATCAGAAATTGAGTTGAATGGAAGTCTAACAAGTCCAGAATTAAAGAAACCACATCCATCCAGACCGGCAGAAGAGGCAGAGACATTGAACGGGCTGGCCCCACGTCCATGTGTTGTGGAGAAGCATTTTGGAGGGATAGCTTAGGAGCGAGGAGTGAAAGCTCCACACCAGGTTCCCCCGCCCAGGGCTCTAGTGCTGGGAAGACAAGTCCCCATAACTTCTGGCTATAAAAACTGGTGGGGATTGAGTTGGTGAAAGAAACTTCTGGAGTCCCAATTAGTTCTCCTTAAAGAACCCACGTACAAACTTAGACTCACTTCTTCTGAGCTTCAGCACTGGAGTAACCGCTGGAAAGGTGCCAGTGGCATACAGGGAGGAGCTGAATGGTCTGACATCAAGGTGGGGGCTGGGCAACAGCTTTATCCCAGACAGAAAGGTGGGCACAGGTCACTGTTCCTTTTCTGATCCCTCCCCTAACAGAACCACAGAGCTGGCGGTGCAGGGTGGACACCATACCTGAGACTCCACCAGCCTGGCTAACACTGCCCCATTCTGGAGACTCCATGAGACTTCATTCCACCCCACTTATGGGCCCACCCAAACAGTTAACTGTGACTTTTCCAGTTATAGCCATGAATGGCTGGTCTTGTCTCACAACTTCCTAAAGCCCATCAAGCAACCAGCTGGCCTCAGTAAGCCCCCAACCCCTGTACCTCTTGCTAAGGGGCTCCAGGCCTGCAACTAGGGGCAGCCAACCTAGATTCATAGCTTGGCTTCACCTGGGAGTCTCCAAGACAAGCACAAGCGGTAACCATCTCAGATGGCTTTATAGCTTATGGAGGGAGGCCCTAGGCAGAGCACAGGGGGAGGCTGACCTTGGCCTACAACACCCGGGAAACCCAGAGTCTGTGCACCCAGTGGACAGCTACAGACCCTGTCAGAGTACTACCAACCTGTCCCTGCATAGCTGATCCTCCACAGAGGGCAGAGGCTGATGGTCAGTGGTCACAACCAGTATTTGTGATGGGGGCACTCAAGAGAGGGAAATTTTTAGTTTAAGGTAATAGTTAATAATCTTAGTAGTTAATGCATATGAAAATGTATTGTTTTAGAAACTGCAGGTATGGTCCACTATGACTCCAGGAGACTGTAAACAGTTCCATCTTTGTGCCTCAGGCAGACTGCAAGCATATCAAGATGGTATCTGAGTCATCGTGCTCCAGAGTGAGATGACCACCACCTGGGGCACAGCTAAAGACCACTGCCCAGGTTGAAAATGCTGCAGTTTTTTTAATCCAGTTAAATTTTCCTGGATTTCCAAACCCCTTATCTACACTCGTTCTCCTTATAAAAAGGACCATTTTTAAATGGAATTTAAGACTAGCTGTTAGAATATAAACTTGCCATCTTCTCATATTGCCAGCCTTCTGAATAAAGTGCCCATAAAGATTCAATACCCGGACTTCTGCCAAGATGGAGGCATAGGTGGAAACACTGTGCCTTCTCCCACAACCAAGTTGGAATACAACAAAGATTTAGTAAACAAAGATGCAGCCAAAAAACAGAAAAGTGAACTATACAGAAGTCTAACAACAACGAACTGTTCAACCAGGACCCGTAAGAGGGGCAGAGCCAGCAGTGGAGCAGGGACAGGCAAGGAAGATCCCATGACCTCAGGTGCCCAGGCAGCTGGGGTAGCATCGGACGGACCCAGTGAGGGTGCGGGACAGGCTGACCCCGTTTACACATTCGCGTGCAGATAAACCAGCAGAGGAGTGAGCAGTGAGATGGACCACCCAGGCCCCAGCAGGCGAACCCAATGAGGGCGCAAGGCAGTGGGCTGACCTTGGCCGCACATTCGCACGCAGTGGGAAGGACCTCGAGGACCCGGTAGGGGCAGGCAGCAGAGGGGACCACCATTGCTTTCCTTTGACCCCACATACAGAGTCACAACCCAGCAACTGAGTTGCCCCACCATCGTGAACACCTAGGGCTCCGCTCCTCATACATAACAGGCACAAGCAGACCAAAATATGGCTCAAGAAGAACAGCTCAAAGCCCCAGAGCCAATACTTCTAAGCAACCAAGAGATAGCCAACCTATCAGATACACAGTTCAAAATACTGGTGATCAGGATGCTCACAGAACTGGTTGATTTTGGTCACAAATTAGAGGAACAAATGAAGGCTAAACTAATTGAAATGAAGGGAAATGCACAGGAAACCAATAATGATGGAAAGGAAACTGGGACTCAAATCAATGGAGTGAACCAGAAGGAAGAACAAAACATCCAACCAGAAAAGAATGAGGAAACAAGAATTCAAAAAAATGAGGAGAGGATTAGGAACCTCCAGGACATCTTTAAATGTTTCAACATCTGAATTATAGGGGTACCAGAAGGGGAAAAGAAACAGCCACATGTGGAAAACTGATTTGAACAAATAATACAGGAGAACGTCCCCAGTCTGGCAAAGGAAATAGACTTCCAGGAAGTCCAGGAAGCTCAGAGAGTCCAAAAGAAGTTGGACCCAAGAAGGAACACACCAAGGCACATCATAATTGCATTAGCCAAGATTCAAATGAAGGAGAGAATTCTAGAAGCAGCAAGAGATAAGGGGACAGTTACCTACAAAGGAGTACCCATCAGACTGTCAGCGGATTTCTCAAAAGAGACCTTGCAGGCAAGAAGGGGCTGGAAAGAAGTATTCCAAGTCATGAAATCCAAAGACCTACATCCAAGACTGCTCTATCCAGAAAAGCTTTCATTTAGAATGGAAGGGCAGATAAAGTGCTTCTCAGATAAGATCAGATTCAAGGAGTTCATCATCACTAAGCCCTTATTATATGAAATGTTGAAGAGCCTTATATAAGAAAAAATGAAGATGAAAAATATGAACAGTGAAAGGACAGCAAACTCACAGTTATTAACAACTACACCTAAAACATAAGCAAACCAAGAGGACAGCTAGATCAGGAGTGGAACCATAGAAATGAAGAACACATGGAGGGTTAGCAACAGGGGAGTGGGAGGAGGAGAAGGGGGGAGAAGGTACAGAAAATAGCATAGACAGTAGGTAGAAAATAGATAGGGGGAGGGCAAGAATAGTAGGGAAATATAGAATCTAAAGAAGTTGAGACATGTGGTCATAAACTAAAGGGGGGAATGGTGGGGGAGAGGGTGTGCAGGGTGGAGAGGAAGGAAGGGGGGAAATAGGACAACTGTAATGGTATAATCAATAAAATATATGAAAAAAAGATTCGACCCCTGTCTCTGCATATTGGGTCTGGTAGGTGACAGGCAGCATGAACATTGGCTTTTCTGGTTTAATTTGAAGCTGACTGGCCTGTGTAAATCCCTCACATTGACCTGCCAACAGTAATCAAGGTTCAATTACAAGAGGAGGGTATACTTAGCACACATAAAGGGCACATCTTGAATACCCAGCTCGGGTGGTTGTGACACTGGACCCTACAGGACACCTTCTACATTAGGCCAAACTACCAAGACACAGAGTTGTAGCAGGTCTACTTAAAACACAGAAACGAACACAGGGAGGCTGCCAAAATGGGGAGACAAAGAAATATGGCCCAAATGAAAGAATAGACCAAAACCAGAAAAAGAACTAAACAAAATAGAGATAAGCAATCTATCAGATGCAGAGTTCAAAATACTGATTATAAGGATGCTCCAGGAACTCAGTGAGAACCTCAGCAGCATAAAAAAGACCCAGTGAGAAATGAAGGATACAGTAATTGAAATAAAGAATAATTTACAGGGACTCAACAGCAGAGTGGATGAAGCCAAGAATCAAATCAATGATTTGGAACATAAGGATGCAAAAGACATCAATCAGTACAGCAAGAAGAAAAAAGAATTAAAAAAAACCCCAAACCAAGAACATGAAGATAGTGTAAGAAGCCTCCAGGACAGCTTCATTGTGCCAACATGCATCATAGGGAGCCACAATTAGAAGAGAAAGAGCAAGAAATCAGAAATCTATTTGAAAAAAATAATGAAATAAAACTTCCCCAATTGGTTGAAGGAAGTAGGTATGCAAGTCAAAAAAGCACCGAGAGTCCCAAAGAAGATGTATGCAAAGAGGACCACACCAAGAAACATCATAATTAAAGTGCCAGAGGTAAAGATAAAGAGAGAATCTTGAAGGTAGCAAGAGAAAAGCAGATAATTACCTACAGGAGTTTCCTGTAAGACAGTCAGCTGATTTCTCAAAAGAAACTTTGCAGGCTAGAAGAAATTGACAAGAAATATTCAAAATGATGAAAAGCAAGGACCTAAAACCTAGAATACTCTATCCAGCAAAGCTATCATTTAGAATGGAAGGGCAGATAAAGTGCTTCCTAGACAAGGTAAAGCTAAAGGAGTTCATCATTACTAATGTCAACCATTACTACAGGAAATGTTAAAGGGGCTTATTTAAGAAAAAGAAGATTAAAATCTATGAATATTAAAAGGGCAACAAATTCACAATTATCAGCAAATGAATCTAAAAACAAAGTAAGCAAACAAGCAGAACAAACAGAATCATAGATATGGAGAACATTCAGATGGAACAGTTGTGGGGGGTCTGGGGGGATGGAGGGAAAGGTGAAGGGATTAGGAAGTACAAATTGGTCGTTATAGAATAGGCAGGGAGATGTTAAGAGCAAGCATAGGAAACGGAGTTGCCGAAGAACTTACATGCACGACCCATGGACATGAACTAAGGAGGAGGTATCGCTGGATGGAATGGGAGGTACTGGGTGGAGGGGGGCAAAGAGGAATAAATTGGGACAAGTATAATAGCATAATCAATAAAATATAATAAAATTAAAAATGTAAAAAAATAAGCCAGACACAGAAATACAAATACTGTATGATCTCACATATCTAAGATAGATTCACAGAAACAAAGAGTACAATGGTGTTTATTAGGGGCTGGGGGCAGGTGGAAATGGGGAAATACTGGCAAAGAGTACAAAGTGTCAGTTACACAAAATGAATAAGTTTTGGACATCTGTGTATAGCATGGTGACTATAGTTAAAAATATTGAAATTGGTTCAAAGATTAGATATTAAATATTCTCATCACTCATAAACACACACAGAGAAAATGGTTACTATGGCAGTGATGGATATGCTAATGTTAATTAGCCCAATTGGCAATCATTTCACAATGCATATGTATATTCAAACATCAAGTTGTATACTTTTTAAAAAGATTTTACTCATTTACTTTTAGAGAGAGGGGAAGGGAGGGAGAAAGAGAGGGAGAGGAACATCAGTGTGTGGTTGCCTCTCACATGCCTCATACTGGGGACCTGGCCCACAACCCAAGCATGTGCCCTGACTGGGAATCGAACCGGTGATCCTTTGGTTTGTAGGCGGAGTTCAATCCACTGAGCCACATCAACCAGGTCTCAAATTGTATAATTTAAATACATTTAATTCCTATTTGTTAATCATACCTTAATAAAGCTGGAAAAAAATCCCCAGGGTCTGCAAACACATGGAGTTACTAGAGAGCTAATTAAAAACATATATTTCCAGACCTCACCCCTCACTGGACCCGAGTCTCTGGGCAGTGGTTCTGGGGGGCTCTGTGCTTCGGAGAAGACCTGCAGGAGGCCGGGCTAAGCGGAGCTGGTTTGGGACCTGCTGTCCTGGAAGGTAAGCCCAAACCCCTCTGACCGGCCCGGGGCCCCTGCAGTCTGGCAGCTGATTACTGCTGGAGAAGACTCTATGACATCCTGGAAGGGCCCTTGACAGTCTCCACCCCAATTTCTGGTCCTGAGCATTTCTCTCACCTTAGCAACTTGTCTACACGAGGGTCACCCTAACTCTCACCCAATTTGTCCACTTTCCCAGGAAAAGAGGAAACAAAAGCTGGACCCCCCACAGCTTCCCCTTCTCCCACCCCCCACCCTTTCCCTCCTGTCTGTGACAGGGTCCTGTCTTCTCCACCCTCCGTGTGGTCCCCTCTGGTCTCCTGGGGCTGGTGCACCAGGTCTCCAGGTACCAGGTGACAGGAAGAAACCCTGAACGTCCTCTCAATTATGCACACACCTCATCTCTCTCCCTCCCGTCATACCCGACTTCCTGAAAGAACAGCACAATCCAGCTCCAACACTGCTCTGTTCTAGTGATGGGCCGCCCAGGACAAACAAAATGCCATCTCAGCCCCCAAGGATCTTACACCCAACCCACCCGACCCTACTTTTCATCCAATGTTAGTGTGACTCTTGCTCCCCCTGCTGCAGCGGACCTGCTCTCCCCAAGGTCTCCCTGAGTTTCAAACTCACACTTCAACCTGTCTTTATTTCCCCTTCCTAAGTCACTGCTACCACTGTCCACTGTGCCTTCAGTCACTCTGTCAGCCTCAGCTTCTATGCGACTGTAACGGTTTAGAGGGTTTAGAGCCGGGTGCAGGCTGAGAGGCTCCAAGGCCTCCACAGCCTGGCTTGGGGGAGGGAGAAGTGGCAGCACAGTGATTAAGAGTTACTTTGCATGTAAATAACAGCTGGCTAGTATTATAGAAACACTAATTGCTGTACACCAGAGGTGAGCAAGATCGGCAAAACTTAAACTTAGAGCTCATTCTGGGTGGCAGATAACCCTGCGTCCCTGCCTGGACTGATAGAGTCCTGGTACCTCCCTGCAGAGGTAACTCTAAGCGACCAAGAGATTGCCAGCCTCTCAGATGCACAATTCAAGACACTGTTTATAAGGATGCTAACAGAACTGGTTGATTATAGTCACAAATTAGAGGAACAAATGAAGGCTAAACTAATTGAAATGAAGGGAGATGCACAGGAAACCAATAGTGATGGAAAGGAAACTGGGACTCGATCAATGGAGGAGTCCCAACCCTGCCTGGTACCTCCCTGCAGAGGTACCACCACCAGCCCCATCTCCCCCAGCACACACCTGGAATTTCTCCTATCTCCCTGTTCCCCTCACCCCCACATCCAACAGTTGCCAGAACTGATAAACTCTTGAAGATCTCATCTCATTCCATTCTCAGCCCCACCCTGGTCCTTGGACTATGTTCCTCCCCATCAGTGTCAGCCCAAAGTCCCCTTCATGCTTCATGCAACAGCCTGCAGTCATTAGGCTGGGCCCACTGCCCTTGTTCTCTGGGCTGAGCCCTGCCCCACTCAGCCCTCACCTGGGTGTGTAGGGCCTAAGCCTCCCCACAGCTCACAGTTGTGGCTGCACCATGTCCTCCATGGCCCATGTCCACTAGAGGACCAGTGTCTTTTCCAGTTCTCAGTGATGGAACATCCAAGTGTGGTCACCACCAGTGCCCCCATGTTGTTGACCAAATGTAGACACTACTTCCAAGGGTGGGTGTGTCTGTGCATCAGGTGCTGTGTCCTGCTAGGTACCTGGCATTCAAAATGCCTCTACAAAAACAAGTATTCTCCACAGTAAGTCGCACACCTGCAGAGCTCCCCACATGGCCAGGGCTGAGCACAGCAGCATCAATGGACCCAACATCCTGCCCTGCCCCTCCTGGGCTCCTTCCCTTGCTCTCCCTGGGATTCAAACCCTGGGGGCTCCTGACCATCAGGCCAGAGACCACTAACCCAGCACCCTGTGCTCTGGGTGCTGCCGAGCCTATCAGCCCTGCTCTGTATCTTTCCAGCTCCTGCTGTGTCTCTCTTACATTTATTGAGACATATGTGCATTGCACTCAATGTATAAGGTTCTGGTTCTCCTCCCTCAAGCTTCCTACATCAGGGCTGGGTTTCTAATCACTGTCTCTTCCAACAGCGAGTTAGGGGACCACAGGCAGGTCACAGAAACTCTCTAGGTCTCCATGTTCTCACCTGTGAATGGAGAAGATTTCACTGAAGTCCTGTCTAGCATTGAATAAGAAAGACCTTTTACTTAGTAAGTAAATAAACACACAGGTACATAAAGATGTACATTGTGACTCAGAGCCAAAGGGCGACTCAGTGACCTTTAGAGATGCGTGGTTGTACTGAGGAGAGAGCATGGGGTCTTCCCAGGAGGGGTGTTCCTCATGGGGTCTCAGGGAGGAGAATCTCACTGGGGAGAGGCCTGAACAGAGGCCCAGCTGGGACAGAGGAGCTGGGAATGGAGGGTGTTCTCTCTGACTCCCTTCCCTCCACAGTCATCCTGGGACAGTCTGGGCTCACATGTCACCTCCTCCAGGAAGCTTCCTTGTATTTATTCCGCTTTTCCACAGTTAGGTCTCTCTCTTCCCTGCCAATGTTACATCTTGAATATACCTCCATTTGGTTGTGCTGCTTTGCTAGAAATGTGGACATAAGTGTCTCGATGCTTCCTTAAAGCTTGATGTAAGAAAGCTTCCTAGGTCTCAAGTTAATGTATCTCCTCACTTTTCAAGCACAGCTGTGGGGAGACCTGACTCAGAAGGTGTGGAGAGTCCCCTGATCAGTGAAAATCGTCACAACCGGGACTTCTGCCAAGACGGAGGCATAGGTGGAAATACTGTGCCTTCTCCCACAACCAAGTTTGAATACAACAAAGGTTTGGAGAACAAAGACACAGCCAAAGAACAGAAAATTGAATTATACGGAAGTCTGACAACAACGAACCGTTCAACTGGGACAGTAAGAGGGGCGGAGCCAGCAGCGGAGCAGGGTGGGGCAGGAAAGATCCCCGGACTAGGCGCGCAGATAGCCTGGACCCAGTCAGGGTGTGGGGCAGACTGACTGTGGTCGCACATTCGCGCACAGTGAGACGGACCATGCAGGCCCCAGCAGGCGAACCCAGTGGTGGAGGGCTGACAGCGGTGCACACTCGCATGCAGTGGGACGAAACCCGAGGCCCCCGTGAGGGTGGCAGCTGCAGCACCTGTGGCGTAGGCGGGAGGCGGCAGATGGGATGCCATTGCTCCTCTTTGACCCCACCTCCACAGACAGCCTCACAACCCAGCAACTGAGTTGCCCTGCTCTGGTGAACACCTAGGGCTCCAATCCTGCTACATAACAGGCACGAACAGCCCAAAAAATGGCGCAAGAAGAACTCAAAGTCCCAGAGCTGATAACTCTAAGCGACTGAGAAATTGCCAGCCTCTCAGATGCACAGTTCAAGACACTGTTTATCAGGATGCTCACAGAACTGGTAGATTATAGTCACAAATTAGAGGAACAAATGAAGACTAAACTAATTGAAATGAAGGGAGAAGCGCAGGAAACCAATAGTGATGGAAAGGAAACTGGGACTCAATCAATGGAATGGACCAGAAGGAAGAACAAAACATCCCACCAGAAAGGAATGAAGAAATGAGAATTCAAAAAAATGAGGAGAGGCTTAGGAACCTCCAGGACATCTTTAAATGTTCCAACATCCAGATTATAGGGGTACCGGAAGGGGGAAAGAAACAGCCATGAGTGGAAAACTTATTTGAACAAATAATAAAAGAGAACTTCCCCAGTCTGGCAAAGGAAATAGACTTCCAGGAAATCCAGGAAGCTCAGAGAGTGCCAAAGAAGTTGGACCCAAGAAGGAACACACCAAGGCACATCATAATTACATTAGCCAAGATTAAAATGAAGGAGAGAATCCTAGAAGCAGCAAGAGATAAGGGGACAATCACCTACAAAGGAGTACCCATCAGACTGTCAGCAGATTTCTGAAAAGAGACCTTGCAGGCAAGAAGGGGCTGGAAAGAAGTATTCCAAGTCATGAAATCCAAAGACCTACATCCAAGACTGCTTTATCCAGCAAAGCTTTCATTTAGAATGGAAGGGTAGATGAAATGCTTCTCAGATAAGGTCAAGTTCAAGGAGTTCATCATCACCAGGCCCTTATTATATGAAATATTAAAGGGACTTATATAAGAAAAAGAAAATGAAAAATATGAACAGTGAAAGGACAGCAAACTCACAGTTATTAACAACCACACCTAAAACAAAAGCAAACCAAGAGGATAGCTAGATCAGGAGGGGAACCATAGAAATGAAGAACACATGGAGGGTTAGCAACAGGGGAGTGGGAGGAGGAGAAGGGGGGAGAAGGTACAGAAAATAGCATAGACAGTAGGTAGAAAATAGATAGGGAGAGGGCAAGAATAGTAGGGAAACATAGAATCTAAAGAAGTTGAGACATGTGGTCATAAACTAAAGAGGGGAATGGTGGAGGAGCGGGTGTGCAGGGTGGAGGGGAATGAAGGGGGGAATAGAACAACTGTAATGATATAATCAATAAAATGTTTTTAAAAAATCGTCACAACCTCCAGAGGCTGATGGGGGTGGACGCCGTGTTCCTAGAGGCATTAATGATGTAATTTTTAATATAAAAATGTGGCAGCCTCTACCTGCTGTTCTTGGCAGACAGTGTGTCTGTAGACAGGTGACCTGGCACATGGCTGTTCTCTCTCTCTGAGTTCCTGGGGACCACTCTGTTCTCAGGCCTGTCTGGGAATCAGGGAGGTGAGAGTGTTTTGTCTGTTTCATCCTCTCCAAGTTCATTTCTCAAGGCAAATACCCACTGTCTTCTGTTTTCACTGAGTGCTTTTACCACGGTGCTTAGTGAGTGTTCGTGCATGAGGAAGTGAATGAACCAACACATAAAATGAACTACGTGCTTGGAACCTGAGAAGAAACTTCAAGGTTTATGAAATGTGTATTTTACATACCCATCTCTTATCTCATAAAAAGAACATCTCAAATCTAAACACCAGAGCTAATGTGTCACACAACTGTTGCGATGTCATTTAATTACAGGCACGGTGGCTGCGAATGTTTTTAAATGGGATGCTCACCTGATTTTCACCCTGTCACGGGAGGACTGGGAAAGGGTGAGGCAACCACGAGAAGCAAAACCCCTGATGAAGCTGCCCTGCAGCCCCAGCCCTAAATATTGGGAAGCCTCCCTGATGGTAGAAGAAAGTAGGACAGAGGTTCCAGGAGCAAGAAGGGGGCTGTTTAGGGGTGATCTGTCTGCTACCTGTGTCCAGAATAACTCTGGTTCCTCTGGTGAGTCCTGTCTTACCTCCTGCTCCCTGGAATCTGCACAGCTGGTGGCAGAGGACAAGGAGAAGAGGTGGGGCTAGGCTCAGGGGCCACCAGAAAAGCCTTTTGTCTACATTGTCGTTATTAAGGCAAAATCTCACTTCTTGGCTCAGATGTCTGACCTACCTCCTCTCCCAGTGCCTTGTGGCCCAGGACCCTGAGCCCATGGCCCCTTTTCTGACCAGACATCTCTATTGTTCTGCCAGCCCTCAACACCTCCCCACCCCGCTGACCCAGTTCCAAGTGTGTTTCTGTAACTTTCATCAGTTAGTCCTTGTTTTGCCTCCACAATGATCAGTCATGGAACTTTTGTCAGTTTAGAAAAATAATTTTGAAATTTTGGGGGTACTATCTACCTTTTTAAATAAAGGCTCAAATCCCAGCTCTACTACTTAGCTGTGATCTTGAGCAGGAAGAACCTAAGTTTCCATTTCCTGAAATGTAAACTAGAAATAACGCTGTTTACCCTGAAGGACTGACTATGAGAACTGGACAAGTGAACACGTGTAAAATATGTAGCATGTGCCAGCTCCCTTCTCCCTCCCGTGTGTGATCAGTTTCATATGTACACAGTTTAAAGGAACTCTGTGCAGCCTGCAGGCTATGGGAAAATCTGGAGAGAAGGTGCCATTTGGACTAGACTTTAAGGGTTGAAAAGGTTTTTTTATTTTTAAATTTATTTACTTATTTTTAGAGAGAGGGGAAGGGGAGGAGAAAGGGAGAGAGGCATGGATATGTGAGAGAAACATCGATGGGTTGCCTCTCCCATCCCCCCAACTGGGGACCTGGCTCACAATCCAAGCATGTGCTCTGACTGAGAACTGAATTGGTGATGTATTGGTTGGCAGGCCAGGCTGATGCCCAATCCTCTGAGCCACACCAGCCAGAGTGGGAAAGTTTTTGTTGAGTGCTTGCTGACTAAATCTTCCCACCTCCCATTTTCCCTAGTAATTTTATTTACTTGGGAGATAAGGAGACTTTTCCTGTCACCACTTCTGTGGCCTTCTATGTACCTACACATTCTCATCTGATTCTTCACACAAATCTCAATCCACTCTAGTACTCTAATGGGATGCCGTAAAAGCACTGCTAAGGGGAGAATTTATAGCTGTAAATGCTTATATTAAAAAAGAAGAAAGACCTCAAATCAGCCACCCACTTTACAACTTTAAAAATTAGCCAAAGGAGTACTAAATCCAAAGCCAGTAGATAAAAGGAAATAATAAAGATTAGAGTGGAAATAAATAAAATAGAGAATCAAAAGACAATAGTAAAAATAAACAAAACCAAATGTGGGTTTTTCGGGAAGATTAAGAAAATTGAGAAACTATTATGTAGTTTAGCTAAGAAAAAAAGGGTAGAACAAATTACTAAAATCAGAAGTGAGAAGGGATACCACTACTGATTCCACAGAAATAAAAAGGATTAAAAGAGAGTACTGTGAACAATTGGTTAACTAACAACTCAGTTAACCTAGATGGAATGGACAAACAGTAGATCTGTAACTAGTAATAAGATTGAATCAGTAATCAAAAACCTCCTGATGTAGAAGATCCCTGGAGCTGATGGCTTTGCTGGTGAATTCTACTAAATATTAAAGAACTAATACCAATTCACCTCAAATTCTTGCAAAAAAAATGAAAAGGATAAAACACATTCTAACTCATTCTATGAAGTTAACATTGTCCTGATACAAAGCCCAGACAAAGAACATTGCAAGAATGAGACCAATGTCTCTTATAAACATTGATGCAAAAATCAACAAAATATTATCAAACTAAATCTGACAGCATATAATAAGTATTATACACCAAGTGGGGTCAACATACAAAAAACTGATCAATGTTACATAGCACATTAACAGAATGAAGGGGAAAAACTCAGCTTATCATCTCAATAGATGCAGAAAAAGCATTTGACAAAATCTGACACTCTTTTGTGGCAAAAACACTCAAAAAATTAAGAGTTGAAGGAAGCGACTTTAATATAATAAAAACCATATATGAAAAATTCACAGCTGACATCATACTTAATGATGAAAGACAGAAATCTTTCCATGTAATTCAGGAAGAGGACAGGATACCTACATTTGCCACTTTTATTCAAAAATAGTATTAGAAATTCTAGACAGAGAAATTAGGCAAGAAAAAGAAATAAAAAGTATTCAAATCACAAATGAAGAAGTAAAATGAGCTTTATTCACATATGACATATCCTTATAAGTAGAAAATCATAAAGATTCCATACATAAAAAACTGTTAGAATAAATAAATGAATTCAGCAAAGTAGCAAGATACACAATCAACACCCCAAAATAAGTTGTGTTTCTGTACATTCATAATAAACAATCCAAAAAGAAATTAAGAATGAGATCCAAGTTGGCAGAGGAATAAGTGAAATCTACATGAATGTCCTCCCAGGACCAATCTGGAATTACAACTAAATTGTAGAGAAATCATCCCAAATAACTAACTGAACACTAGCTAGAGAGAAGTCTTATAACCAAGGGCATATGGAAGAAACCACTTCACCACAACATGATTGGTAGGGAGTGTGGATGAAGTGTGAGAGAGCTGACTGGGCTCCCATATGTGGCAGCCAACATTCTGGAGCAATACTTCAGGGGATGGGAGTTCCCCCTGAGAAGTATAAGGTCTAAATCACAAGCTGGGCTCCCCAGCCTACAGCACCAGTGCTGGAAAGGAATCCATATAACATCCAGCTGTGAAAAGCAGCAGGGTTTCTGCCTGCCAGGGAGAGATGGCTAGAGATGCAGAGAGGGCCAATGCACACAATTTCATTTGCAGCCATTTACCCTGGGCTCTGTCAGAGGGAGGGCAGAGTGGACTAGAGACACTTGAGGAGAGTCAGATTGGTGGCTCCAGGGAAAGAACTGAAGGAACAGCTACCAGGATACCTGTGCTGAACCATTCCCCATACTGAGGAAGCTATCTTTCTCAGGCAGATGCTCCTCTCCAAGTGGCATTAGTCTGAGGGGAAGCAATAGGCCCACCCAGAGAAATTACTCTGCTCCATTCTGTGGAGCTTAACCTGGGCTGCTGATTACAGCTTGAGGCTATATTAACTTACCTTAACAACTAAGGTAGAAACACAAAGAAGCAGACAAAATGGGAAGACAAAGAAACAGAGCCCAAATTAAAGAACAAGAGAATTCTCCAGAAGAAGAAATAGATGAGAGGGAGGCAAGCAATTTATCAGATAGAGAGTTTAGAATGATTATAAGGATACTCAACAGCATGAAAAAAGACATAGAAACCATAAAAAAGAATAAGTTGGATATAAAGAATACAATATCTGAAATAAATAATATATTGGAAGGAATAAACAGCATGTTAAATGAAGCAGAGGATCAAATCAGTGATTTGGAAGATGAGGTAGAAAAAAACACCAGGACAGAGCAGCAAAAAGAAAAAAAGATTTAAAAAAATGAGGAGAGCTGAAGAAACATTTAGAACAACATGAAGCACAACAACATCAGCATCATGAGAATACCAGAAAAAGAAAAGAGTGAGCAAGGCAATGAGAACCTATCTGAAGAAATAATGACTGAAAACTTCCCTAATCTGGGCAAGGAAAATGACATGCAATTCCAGGAAGTTCAGAGAGTCCCAATCAAGTTGTACCCAAAGAGCCCTACACAGAAACATATCATAATTAAATGGCAAGGCTTAAAGACAAGGATAGACTTAAAAGCTGAAAGAGAAAGACAGGAAGTTACCTACAAGGGAGCACCAATTAGACTGTCATCTGACTTCTCAACCAAAACATTTCAGGCCATTTCAGGCCTGTCTCTACAACCTCACCAGCACTTGTTGTTTGTTGATTTGTTGATGATAGCCATTCCGACAGGTGTGAGATGGTATCTCATTGTGGGTTTTTGCATTTCTCTGGTGATTAGTGACATTGAACATCTTTTCATATGTATATTGGCCATCTGTATATCCTATTTGGAGAAGTGTCTATTCAGGTTCTTTACCCACATTTTAATTGGGTTGTTTCATTTTGGGGGGTTGAGTTTTGTAAATGCTTTTGTATGTTAACCCCCTTATCAGATGATTCAGTGAATATGTTCTCCAATTCTGTGGGTTGTCTTTTTATTTTATTGGTGGTTTCCCTTGCTGTGCAAAAACTTTTTAGTTTGGTGTAGTCCAATTTGTTTATTTTTTCTTTTGTTTCCCTTGTCTGGGGATATATATCCTATAAAAAAATTGCTACATGCATTTCCAAGATTTTGCTGCCTATGTTGTTTTCTAGAATTTTTATGGTTTTGGGTCTAACATTTAAGCCTTTGATCCATTTTTAATTTATTCTTGTGTGTGGTGCAAGAAGATGGTCTAGATTCATTTTTCTGCACATATCTGTCCAAACTCACTGCCAGCATCACACTCAATGGGCAAAACTACAAGCATTCCCTTTAACATTGGGAACAAGACATAAATGTCTGCTCTCACCTGTCTTATTCAACATAGTACTAGAAGTAACAAAAGGCATCCAAATAGGAAAAGAAGAAGTAAAAACTGTCTTTACTTTCAGATGACATGTTACTGCACATAGAGAATCCTAAAGATTCCACAAAAAACCCTACTAGAACTGATAAATGAATTCAGCAAAGTAGCAGTATACAAAATTAATATCCAGAAATCAGTTGCATGTTATATGCCAATAACAAACTAATAAAAACAATTAAAAAACAATCCCATTTACAATTACTTCAAAAAGAGTAAAATACCTAGCAATAAACCTAGCCAGGGATTAAAAAGACCTGCACTTGAAAAATTATAGACACTGAAGAAAGAAATTGAAGAAGATACTTATAAGTAGAGGGACTTATACCATGTCCTATGCCATGTTCATGGATAGGACAAATTAACATCATTAAAATGTTTGTATTACAATCTATGGATTCAACACTATTCCTATCAAGTTTTCAATGATGTATTTCATGAAAGGAGAAAAAATTATTTCAAAAATTTATATGGAACCACAAAAGGCCCCTCATAGCAACAGCAATCCTGAGCAAGAAGAACAGTTAGAGGGTTTATGCTACTTAATATCAAACTATACTACAAGGTTATAGTAATCAAAACAGCCTGGTACTGGCATAAAAACAGACACATAGATCAATGGAACAGAAATAAACCATTTATAGTCAATTAATATTTGACAGAAGAAGCAAGCACATATAATGGGCTAGAGAGAGTTTAGTTAATCTATAGTGTTGGGAAAATAAAATCTTTAAAAAACAGAGAAAAATAGTCTAATATAAAATGGCACTAAATGTATATCTATCAATAATCATCTTAAATGTTAATGGCTTAAATGCTCCAATCAAAGGGTAGCTGAGTGGTTAAGAAAACAGGAGCTCTGTATATTCTGCCCCCAAGAGACCCATCTCTGATCAAAACATACACACAGACTAAAGGGATGGAAAAAGATATTTCATGCAAATGGAAAGGAAAAAAAAAACCTTGGATAGTAATACTTACATCTGACAAAATAAACTTTCAAACCGAGGCTAAATGGTGGGGGGGGGGGCAGGAATGAAGACAAGTGTAATTGAACAACAATAAAATAATTAAAGGAAATAAAAAGCAACAAAAAAGACACTACGTAATGATAAAGGGAACAATCCAACAAGAGGGTATAACCCTAGTAAACGTATAGACACCCAACAAAGGAGTGCTTAAATATGTGAAGCAAATCTTGATGGACATAAAGGGAGAGGTCAACAGAAAAACTGTCACAGTAAGAGATTTTTAACACCCTATTGACTTTGATAGATAGATCTTCCATTTTATTTTTTAAAATCCTCAAAAAATATTAGCAAACCAAATAGAAAATCAATAAGTGGACAGTGTCCAGACAGCAGACAATTAATGCACTAGATTAAATGAATGTAATAGATAACTTAGGAGCATTTAACCCAAAAGCAGAATATACACACTTTTCAAGTGCACTTGGAATGTTTTCTAGGATAGATCATATGTTAGGACACAAAACAAGTCTCGATAAATTTAAGAAGATTAAAATCATATCAAGCATCTTCTCTGACCACAATGCTATGAAACTAGAAATCAATCACAAAAAGAACATGGAAAAACACACAAAAACATGGAAGCTAAATAACATGAATGGGTCAACAACCAGATCAAGGAAGAAATTTTCAAAAAATACCTTGAAACAAATGAAAATGAGCACATAACAATCCAAAATCTGTGGGACACTGGGAAAGCAATCCTAAGAGGGAAATTCATAGCATTATAGGCCTACCTCAAAAACAAGAAAAAGCTCAAATAAGCAATCTAACTTCATACTTACAGGAACTGGAAAAAGAACAGCAAAGCTCAAAGAAGAATGGAAATAATAAAGATTAGAGCAGAAGTCAATGAAATATAGTCTAAAAAATGATGCAAAAGATTGAAGAATTCAAGAGCTGGTTCTTTGAAGATAGACTCAAGATCGACAAAATTTTAAGCAGACTCATCAAGAATAAAAGACAGAGGACCCAAATAAATAAAATAAGATGTGAAAGAGTATAAATAACTAGTGATACCAAAGAAATACAAAGTATCATGTTAAAATATTATAAAAAATTATATGCCAACAAACTGGACAACTTGGGTGAAATGGATAAATTCCTAGAAACATACATTCTTCTAAAACTAGATCAGGAAGAATCAGAGAAATTGAATAGACAGATAACACCTAGGGAAATTGAAGCAGTAACCAAAAAAACTCCCCCAAAACAAAAGTGCTGGACTGGATGGCTTCATTGGGGTATTTTACCAAACATTCTGAGAAGAACTAATAACTCTCCTCAAACTATTTCATAAAATTCAAGAGGAGGGAAGGATCCCACATCATTTTATGAGGCCGGCATAATCCTAATTAAAAAACCAGGTAAGGACACTACAAAGAAAGAAAATTATAGGTTAATGTCTCTGATGAAGATGGACTTTAAAATCCTCAAAAAATATTAGCAAACCAAATAGAGCAATGCATCAACAAGATCATACACCATGATCCAGTGAGATTTATTCCAGGAATTCAAGTTAGGTACAACATTCACAAACCAATAAATGTGATTCCAAATAAACAAAATAAGGGATACAAACCACATGCTCACATCAATAGATGCAGAAAAAGCATTTGATAAAATCCAGCACCCATTTATAATAAAAACTCTCAGCAAAGTGGGATTGGAGTGAACATACCAAAACATAATAAAGACCATATATGAGAAACTGATTGCCAGTATCATACTCAATGGGCAAAAACTACAAGCATTCCCCTTAAGATAAAAAACAAGACAGGGATGTCTGCCTTCACCTCTCTTATTCAATATACTACTGGAAGTCCTAAACAAAGCAATCAGACAAGAAGAAGAAATAAAAGGCATGCAAATTGGAAAGGAAGAAGTAAAACTCTCAGGCTTCTGGCCAAGATAGAAGCATAGGTGGAAACACTGTGCCTCCTGGAACGACCGAAATTAAAAAAAACAAAGATTTAGAAACAAAACCACAACCAGAACAGGCAGAATATTGAACTGTACAGAAGTCTGACAACCATTCAACCAGACCAGAGACGGGTAGAATTGGTGGCCAGTGGAGAGGGATCGCAACAGGAAAAGGTAGTGGCTGCCAGACCAGGGAGTGCAGGCAGTGTGGGGCTAGCAGACCCTGGGCGTTGGGAGGAAATGAGCAGAGCGCACAAGGTTGTTGGCTGACCATGGTCACACATTTGCTCGCAGATAAACTAGGCAAAAATGGGCAATGAGACAGACCTCGCAACCCAGGGCACCAGCCATGGGAAATAAAGCCTAAAAGAACCAATTGAAAAGATGCTGGGAGAGACTCCCAGCCTCACAGGAGTGTTCGTTGGAGAGACCCACAGAGTCCTAGAATGTACACAAGCCTACCCACCTGGGAACCAGCACCAGAAGGGCCCAATTTGCTTGTGGGAAGTGGCAGAGGGGACTGAAATCTGAGACAGAGCAGAACTAGTGCCATTGTTCCCTCTCTGACCTTGCCCCCACATACAACTGGGTTGCCTCACCCTGGTGAACACCTAAGGCTCCGCCCCTCATGTATAACAGGCACAACCTGACCCAAAACAGCTCAAATAGAAGAACAAATCAAAGCCCCAGAGCCAATACTTCTAAGTGACAAAGAGATAGCCAACTTATCAGATACTCAGTTCAAAATACTGCTGATCAGGATGCTCACTGAACTGGTTGATCTTGGTCACAAATTAGATGAAAAAATGAAGGCTACACTAAATGAAATGAAGAAAAATGCACAGGGAACCAATAGTGATGGAAAGAAAACTGGGACTCAAATCAATGGAGTGAACCAGAAGGAAGAACGAAACATCCAATGAATGAAGAAATGAGAATTCAAAAAAATGAGGAGAGGCTTAGGAACATCCACGACATCCAGGACATCTTTAAACGTTTCAACATCCAAATTATAGGGGTACCAGAAGGGGAAGAGGAACAGCAACAAGTGGAAAACGTATTTGAACAAATAATAAAAGAGAACTTCCCCAGTCTGGCAAAGGAAATAGACTTCCAGGAAATCCAGGAAGCTCAGAGAGTCCCAAAGAAGTTGGACCCAAGAAGGAACACACCAAGGCACATCATAATTACATTAGCCAAGATTCAAATGAAGGAGAGAATTCTAGAAGCAGCAAGAGACAAGGGGACAGTCACCTACAAAGGAGTTCCCATCAGACTGTCAGCTGATTTCTCAAAAGAGACCTTGCAGTCAAGAAGGGGCTGGAAAGAAGTATTCCAAGTCATGAAATCCAAAGACCTACAGCCAAGATTGCTTTATCCAGCAAAGCTTTCATTTAGAATGGAAGGGCAGATAAAGTGCTTCTCAGATAAGGTCAAGTTCAAGGAGTTCATCATCACCAAGCCCTTATTATATGAAATGTTAAAGGGACTTATCTAAGAAAAAGAAGATAAAAAATATGAACAGTGAAAGGACAGCAAACTCACAGTTATTAACAACCACACCTAAAACAAAAGCAAACTAAGAGGACAGCTAGATCAGGAGCAGAACTATAGAAATGGAGATCACATGGAGGGTTAGCAACAGGGGAGTGGGAGGAGGAGAAAGGGGGAGAAGTTACAGAGAATAAATAGCATAGGCGGTGGGGAGAAAATAGACAGGGGGAGGGCCAGAGTAGTGTGGGAAATGTAGAAGCTAAAGAACTTATGATGCATGGACACAAACTAAAGGGGGGGGGGGAATGTGGGTGGGAGGGGGTGTGCAGGGTGGAGGGGAATGAAGGGGGGAAAGGGGACAACTGTGATGGCATAAGCAATAAAATATATTTTAAAAAAAGAAAAATAGAGGTAAAACTCTCCTTATTTGCGGATGACATGATACTGTATATAGAGAACCCTAAGATTCCAACAAAAAACTACTAGAACTGATAAATAAATTCAGCAAATTAGCAGGATACACAATTAATGTCCAGAAATCAGTTGCATTTAATGTCAATAATGAACTAATAGAAGGGGAAATTAAGAAAGCAATCTCATTCAGAGTTGCTACAAAAGGGTAAAATACCTAGGAATAAACCTAACCAAGGATGTAAAAGACCTGTAATTGGATAATTATAAGACAATGAAGAAAGAAAAAGAAGATAGAAATTGGTGGAAGCACATATTATGTTCATGGTGAGAAAGAATCAACATCATTAAAATGTTCATATGGTTCAAAGCAATCTATAGATTCAATGCAATTCCTATCAAGATTCCAATGATGTATTTCACAGAACTAGAACAAATATTTCAAAAATTGATGTGGAACCACAAAAGGCTCCACATAAAACAGCAATCCTGAGGAAGAACAAAATTGGAGGAATCATGCTGCCTAAAATCTAACTATACTACAAGACCATAATAATCAAAGCAGCATGGTACTAACATAAAAACAGACACATAGATCAATGGAACGAAATAGAGAGCCCAGAAATAATTGACTATACACCTTTATAGTCAATTACCATTTGATAGAGGGAGCAGGCTCATACAATGGGCTAGACAGTTTAGTCAATAAATGGTGTTGAGAAAATTAGATATGTGCAGAAAAATGAAATTAGGCCACCTTCTTTCACCACACAAGAATAAATTAAAAATGGATCAAAGACTTAAATGTTCAAGCCAAAACTGTAAAAGTCCTAGAATAAAACTTAAGCAACAAAATCTCAGACATTGCTCATAGTGATATTTTTTATAGTGATATTTTCATCTGAAATATCTCACAGGCAATGGAAACAAAAAAAAATTAACAAATGGCACTACATCACACTAAAAAGTTTTTGCACAGCAAAGGAAATTATCAACAAAATGCAAGGGTCACCCACAGAATGGTAGAACATATTCACTGATATATCTGATAAGAGGTTAATATCCAAAATTCATAAAGAGTTTAGAAAATTCAACACCAAAAGAACAAACAACCCAATTAAAAATGGGTAAAGTGCCTGAATAGACACCTCTCCAAAGACGATGTACATATGGTTAATAGATATGTGAAAAGATGCTTGACATCATTAATCATCAGAGAAATGTAAATTAAAACCACAATGAGATATTATCTCACACCTGTCAGAATGGCTATCATCAATAAATCAGCGCACAATAAGCACTGGTGAGGATGAGAAGAAAGAGGAACCCTTTTGCACTGTTAGTGGGAATGCAGACTGGTGCAGCCACTGTGGAAAGCAGTATGGAGATATCTCACAAAATGAAAAATGAATGTACCTTTTGATTCAGCTATCTCACTTCTGGGAATATATCTGAAGGAGCCCAAAACACTAATTCAAAAGAACATAAGCACCCCTATGCTTATTGCAGTATTATTTACAATCACCAAGATATGGAAGCAGGCCAAATGTCCATCAGTAGATGAGTGGACACAACTATGGGACATTTACACAATGGACTACTACTTGGCTGTAAAAAAGAAGAAAAATTCACCCTTTGCAACAGCATGGATAAACTTGGAGAACATTATGCTAAGTGAAATAAGCCAGTCAGAGAAAGACATATATCATACAATTTCACCCATATATGGAATCTAATGAATAAACTGTAGTAACAAGGAAAATGAAGACAGACTCATAGATGGAGAACAGAATGGCAGCTAGTGGTGGGGGAGGTGGGGGGCTGGAGGGATTGATCAAAAAGGACAAAGGCCTCATGGACAATGACAACAGTGTGGTGAATGCTGAGCGGGGAGTGAGTATAAGGGAACTAAAAGGTAATGGAAAAAATACAATAAAGATTAAATTAAAAAACAAAAGAAATTAATGAAATAGTTTCATATATGATAGCCTAAAAAATGATTAAGAATTAACTTAACCAAAAAAGTGAATGCTATGTGCACTGAACACTAGAAAACATTGCTAAAGACATAAATAAATAAAGAAATGTTCCATGTTCATGGATTGGGAAACTAAATATTATTAAAATGTCAATACTACCCAAAGCAATTTACAGAGTCAATGAAATCCCTATCAAAATCCTAATGATGTTTTTTTCAGAAATAGAAACATCCATCCTAAAATTCATATGGAATCACAAAGACCCTGAATTGCTAAAATAATCTTGAAAAAGAAGAGTCGGAGGCCTTGCACGTCCTCACTGAACGTGCCCCGCAGAGCCTGGCGTGGCACTGGCGTCAGGACCGGCACCCAGACCGGGGAGTGAGGGGGCCAGAAACAAGCCCTTCTTACCTATGTGGTCAGATAATTTCCAACACGAGTTCAAGACAATTTAATGGGGGAAGGGCAATTTTTTCAAGAAACAGTGCTGAAAAAACTGGATATTAGATGTAAATGAATAAAGTTGGACCCTTACCTAACACTATACATAAAAATTAACTTAAAGATTTAAATGTGAGAATGAAAACTATAATACTCTTAGGAGAAAACATAGGAAAAAATTTAATGATATTGAATTTGGCAAAAATTTTTGGGATATGACACCAATGCAGAGGTAAAAAAAAGAAATGAAAGAATTGGACTTCATCAAAATTTAAAAAAGAAGTTTTGTTTATCAAAAGCTACTATCAACAGAGAAAAAGTTAACTCACCAAATGAAAAAAATATTTTTTAAAGATTTTATTTATTTATTTCTAGAGAGAAGGGAAGAAAAGGAGAAAGAGAGGAAGGGAAACAGGTGGTGGCCTCTCGAATGCCCCTCACTGAGGACCTGGCCCACAACCCAGGCATGTGATCTGTCTGGGAATTGAACTGGTGGTCCTCTGCTTCACAGGACAGTACTCAATCCACTGAGCCACACCAGCCAGAGCAGAGCAAAGTATTTTAAAATCATATATTCAAGAGGGGATTAATATTCAGAATATACAGGGAACACCTAAAATTCAGCAACAACACCAAAAAGAATCCAATTTAATGATGGAGCTAAGGACTCAGACAGTCGTTTCTCCAAAGAAGACGCGCAAACGTTCAGTAAGGGCAGAATCAGATGCTCAGTGTCACTGATCACTCAGGAAAGACCCACCAAAACCACTGTACTGCACCAGCACCGCACACCCAGGGGCTGACTGCTGCCCAAGAGCAGAGAACACGGGTTGGGGTGGGCAGTGAGACACAGGAACTTGGCCTTTCGCAAAAAAGATGTGAATTTTTTTTAAAAGCTTTTGTTTTTTAAGCAGGAAGATCTGCATCTGAACTTTTAAGTGCCCAATTTAAGGGTTTTCCTACTACCACATGAAATTGTTGCTCCAGAGTGTAATGAGGCTGGTTATATGTTTCTTTAAGACTTACTTTACATAAAAGTTTTTTTTTTTTTTAATATTTTATTTACTTATGTTTAGAGGGGAAGGGAAGGAGAGAGGGAGAGAAACATCAATGTATGGTTGCCTTTCGTGCATCCCCTGCTGGGAGTTGACCTGCAGGGAACTGGCCTGCAACCCAGGCATGTGCCCTGACTGGGAATCGAACCGCGATCGTATGGTTCGCAGGTCCGCACATAAAAGTTTTAATGTGTGGATTTCAAACTATCTACAAATACAAAGGAAGACAGATCTTAGCTTCAACATTTTCAGTTTCTTTCCAGGAGATGGAGGTTGAGGCTCTGAGATTTAGAGGTCAGGAGATGGGAGGGGAGAGTTCTAGGGAAGTGAATACCTTCTACCAACACAACAGGAGTCTGTAGAGCTTGAAAAGGGACGGCCAGTAATAAACCTGGTAAAGTAGAGCTGCCCCAAGAAGACCAGAGCACTGTGCTTGTCCCAGAAGGCAGAGCAAGAGACAATGCGGACCACCTGGCACAGGTAAGCACACACTTGCATCACTTTTCTGTCCAGAAAATTCTGGTAAGAGAACTAGACCATTTGAATTGCTGCATTTATGTGGGTTGGGCACTTGGAACTATTTAATTAATTACTAAGGAAAGGGTCACCCCAGAAAGTTAAAGACCATGTAGACATCTATATTGCACATCAGTATAATGGGTTTTCTTCCTTTGATCACATCACTCCTAGTTCTGTGCACAGCCTTCTGCAGTAGACGAAGAGATGTTTGATGGAAGGAACCACAGCTGTGATCCCAGAGCCTTGAGCAGGGCCAGAAGCAAAATAGACTCAAGGTAACCAAATATATACATACAGGGTGGGCAAAGGTAGGTTTGTAGTTGTCTGTATGGAAGAAGACTTGCAGGTTGTGATTGTTACAATAGCTTTATTAACTCTGTTTGCATACTCACAACTGTAAGCCTATTTTTGTTCACATCCTGTACACACACAAAATAGATCCGTCTAAAACAGAAAACTTGAAAGGTAAGATGCCCTCTGTTGGAATCTCTATGTAGTAACAGGTAAGGACCTGGGGACCCTGGCCAGCAGGCTGCTTAAATTGAATAATCTAAGAAAAGGAGTAAATGGCCAACTGGTAGCCAACCAAGAGCAACCCAAGCAGCACTGTCCAATAGAAATATAATGGGAGATACATTCAATATCAAATTTCCTAGTAGCCTCATTAAAAAACTAATCAAAATAGCCCTGGCTGGTGCAGCTCAGTGGACTGAGCATAGGCCTGCAAACCAAAGGTTCACAGATTCAATTCCTAGTCAGGGCACATGCCTGGGTTGTGGGCCAAGTCCCCAGTAGGGGGTGCTTGAGAGGCAACCACACACTGATGTTTTTTTCCCTCTCTTCTTTTCCTTCCTTCTCTACAAATAAAATCTTAAAAAAAAAGGAAACATGTGAAATTAATTTAATGTATTTTAAACCTAATAAATCCAAAATATTGTTAATTAAGCACTAATCAATATAAAATTATTAGTAAGGTTATACATTTACATATATAAATACTTTTCATTTTTATTATTTGGGGGCTTTTAAAAATTTATTTTATTTTATTTTATTTTGCATTTAAATTATTTTATTGTTGTTCAATTACACTTGTCTGTATTTTCTCCCCACCCCTCCCCCCACCTCCTCCAAACCCCCCTCCCTCCCTTCCTTCTACTTTCCCCATTGGTTTTCTCCATGTGTCCTTTATAGTAGTTCCTGAAAACCCTTCTCCCCACAGTCCCCTCCCCACTCTCTTCTGGCTATTATTATATTGTTCTTAATTTCAATGACTCTGGTTATATTTTGTTTGCTTTTTTCTTTTCTTGGTTATGTTCCAGTTAAAGGCAAGATCATATGGTATTTGTCCCTCCCCACCTGGCTTATTTCACTTAGCATATGCTCTCCAGTTCCATCTATGTTGTTGCGAAGAGTATAAACTCTTTCTTTCTCTTGCTGCATAGTATTCTATTGTGTAAATGTAGCATAGTTTTTTGATCCACTCATTTGCTGATGGGCACTTAGGTTGCTTCCAGAACTTGGCTATTGTAAGTTGTGCTGCTATGAACATTGGGGTGTATAGGTTCTTTTAGATTGGTGTTTCAGAGCTCTTAGGGTACAATCCCAGCAGCGGAATTGCTGGGTCAAAAGACAGTTCCATTTTTAGTTTTCTGGGGATATTCCATACTGTTTTCTACAGTGGCTGCACCAGCCTGCATTCCCACCAACAGTGCACTAGGGTTCCCTTTTCTCCACAACCTCTCCAACACTTGTTGTTTGTTGTTTTGTTTATGATGGCCATTCTGATTAGTGTGAAGTGGCATCTCACTGTGGTTTTCATTTGTATCTCTCTGATGGCTACTGATGCTGAGCATCTTTTCATATGTCTCTGGGCCCTCTGTGTGTCCTCCTTGGAGAAGTGTCTATTCAAGTCTTTTGCCCATTTTTAATTGGGTTCTTTGTCTTCCTGGAGCAGAGTCATGTGAATTCTTTATATATTTTGGAGATCAAGCCCTTGTCCAAGGTGTCATTGGCAAATATGTTTCCCATGTGGTTGTCTCTCTTTTCATTTTAATGTTGTTTTCTTTAGCCATGCAGAAGCCTCGTAATTTGATGAAGTCCCATTTGTTCATCCTTTCCTTTATGTCCTTTGATTTAGGGGATATATCCGTGAAGATGTTACTGCATGGAATGTCTGAGATTTTTCTGCCAATGTTTTCCTGTAGGACTTTTATAGTGTCATGACTTATATTTAAGTCTTTTGTCCACCTTGAATTTATTTTTTGTATGGTGTAAGTTGGTGATTGAGTTTCTTTTTTTTTTTTTCTTGTAGCTGTCTAGATCTCCCAACACCATTTGTTGAAGAGGCTATTTTTCTCCATTTTATGCTTCTGCCCCCTTTGTCAAATATTAATTGACCATAGAAACTTGGGTTTATTTCTGGGCTCTCTGTTCTGTTCCATTGGTCTATGTACCTGCTTTTATGCCAGTACCAAGCTATTTTAATTACAGTGGCCTTGTACTACAGTTTGATATCAGGTACTGTGATCCATCTTGCTTTGTTCTTCTTTCTCAAAATTGCTGCTGCTATTCAGAGTCATTTATGGTTCCATATAAATTTTGCAAATATTTGTTCCATATCTGTGAAATACACCATGGCTACTTTAATAGGGATTGCACTGAATCTATAAATAACTTTGGGTAGTATGGACATTTTGATTATGTTAATTCTTTCAATCCAAGGTCATGGTACATGCTTCCATTTGTTGTGTCTTCCTTAATTTCTTTCTTCAGTGTTGTGTAGTTTTCTGAGTACAGGTGTTTTACCTCCTTGGTTAGATTTATTACTAGGTACTTTATTTTTCTTGTTGCTATATCAAATGGGATTTTCCCCCTGATTTCTGTTTCTGATGTTTCATTGTTGGTGTACAAAAATGCCTTTGATTTCTGAGTATAGACTTTGTATCCAGCTGTTTTGCCAAATTCATTTATTAGGTTGAGTAGTTTTTTGGTGAAATCTATAGGATTTTCTAAGTACACTATCAAGTCATCTGCAAACAATGACAGTTTTATTTCCTCCTTTCCAATTTGGATACCTTTTATTTCCTTTTCTTGTCTGGTTGCTGTGGCTAGGACTTTCAGTACTATATTGAATAGGAGTGGTGAAAGTGGGCATCTTTGTCTTGTTTCTGATCTTAGTGGGAAAGTCCTAAGTTTTTTCCTATTGAGTATGATGTTGACCTAAAATAGGTCTCTCATGTATGGCTTTTATTATGTTGAGGAATGCTCCCTCTATTCCCACTTTGCTGAGTGTTTTTATCATAAATGGGTACTGTACCTTATGAAATGCTTTTTTTGTATATTGATATAATCATGTAATTTTTGTCTTTCATTTTATTTATGTGGTATATTATGTTCATTGATTTGCAAATATGGTACCATCCTTGCATCCTGGGATGAATCCTCCTTGGTTATGGTGTATGATTTTTTTTAACGTATCGCTGAATGTGGTTTGCCAAGATTTTATTCAAAATTTCAGCATCTATGTTCATCAGTGATATTGGCCTGATTTTTTTTCTTTGTTATGTCTTTATCTGGCTTTGGGATTAGAATGATGTTGGCTTCAGAAAAAGGGTTTGGGAGTCTTCCATATTCTTGAATTTTTGAAATAATCTATGGAGGATGGTGGTTAGTTCTTCCTTAAATGCTTTGTAAAATTCTCTTGTGAAATTGTCTGTTCCAGGGCTTTTGTGTGTCGGAAGCTTTTTAATTACTGTTTCAATTTCATCAGGTGTTATTGGTCTGTTCAGGCTTTCTGCTATTTCTTTACTGAGTTTTGAAAGGTTATATTTTTCTAAAAATTTGTCCATTTCATCTAGGTTTTCAAATTTCTTGGCTTTAAGTTTTTCATAGTAATATCTTACAATCCTTTGTATTTCTGTGGTATCAGTCGTAATCTCTTCTTTTTCATTTCTGATTGTGTATTTTGGGTCCTCTCTCTCTTTTTCTTGATGAGCCTTCTTAAAGGCCTGTCGATTTTGTTTATCTTTTCAAAGAACCAGCTCCTGGATTTATTGATCCTTAGAATTGTGCCTTTAGTTTTGTCATTTAATTCTGCTCTGATATTGGCTATTTCCTTCCATCTACTTGCTCTTGGTTGTTTTTGTTGTTGTTCTTTGGGTTCTTGTAGGCATAGGATTAGGTTGTTTATTTGAAACGTTTCTGTCTTTTTTAGGTAAGCCTGTATTCCTATGAACTTCTCTCTCAAGACTGCCTTCGCTGTGTCCCATAAGTTTTGGATTGTTGTGAATTCATTTTCATTTGTTTCCAGAAACGTTTTGCTTTCTTCCCTAATTTCATTCTTGGCCCATTCATCGTTTAGTAGTATGCTATTCAATCTCCATGATTTTGAGTGTTTTGGGCTTTTTTCCTTGGGGTTGGTTTCTAGTTTCAGTTCCTTGTGATCAGAGAAAATGCTTGAAATGAATTCAATTTTCTTGAATTTGTTGAGACTTGTTTTGTGTCCTATTATGTGGTCTATCTTTGAAAATGTTCCCTGTGCATTTGAAAAGAATGTGTATTAGCTTTTTTGGGATGAAGGGCTCTGTATATATCAGTTAAGTGTATTTCATCTAGGGCATTGTTCAGTGCCACAATATTTTTGTTGCTATTTTGTTTGGAAGATCTGTCCATTTTTGACAGTAGGGTGTTAAAGTCCCCTACTATAATTATGTTGTTGTCAATATCTTTCTTGAAGTCCTCCAAGATTCTCTTTATGTATTGGGTGCTCCTATTTTGAGTGCATATATATTTACTATACTTATGTCTTCTTGATGAATTCTTCCCTTGAGTATTGTGAAGTGACTTTCTGGGCCTCTTTTTATGGTTCTTTTTTCTTTTTGAAGTCTATTTTATCTGATATGAGTATTGCTACCCAGCTTTTTCCCCCTGTCCATTTGCTTGGAATATTCATTTCCAGCCCTTCACTTTCAGTCTGTGTAGGTCTCTTGTTCTGAGATGGGTCTCCTCTAGGTAACATATGTGTGGGTTATGTTTTCTTATCCATTCCACTATTATGTTTCTTTTGATTGGGGCATTTAATCAATTTACATTTAAGGTTATTATCGATAGGCACTTTTTTATTGCCATTTTTTTGTACCTGTGTTCCTCTCTCTTTCACTATTTTTCTTCCTGTTCTTAAAGCAGATCTTTTAGCATCTCCTGGAGGGCTGATTTGGAAGAGTTGTATTCTTTTTTTTTTCTAAATATATTTTATTGATTATACCATTACAGTTGTTCTATTCCCCCCCTTCATTCCCCTCCACCCGCACACTCCCTCCCCCACCATTCTCCCCCCCCTTAGTTTATAACCAGTTGTCTCAAGTTCTTTAGATTCTATATTTCCCCTACTATTCTTGCCCTCCCCCCATCTATTTTCTACCTACCCTCTATGCTATTTTCTGTGCCTTCTCCCCCCTTCTCCTCCTCCCACTCCCCTGTTGCTAACCCTCCATGTGATCTCCATTTCTATGGTTCCACTCCTGATCTAGCTGTCCTCTTGGTTTGCTTTTATTTTAGGTGTGGTTGTTAATAACTGTGAGTTTGCTTTCCTTTGGCTGTTCATATTTTTCATCTTCTTTTTCTTATATAAGTCCCTTTAGCATTTCATATAATAAGGGCTTGGTGATGATGAACTCCTTTAACTTGACCTTATCTGAGAAGCATTTCATCTACCCTTCCATTCTAAATGAAAACTTTGCCGGATAAAGCAATCTTGGCTGTAGGTCTTTGGATTTCATGACTTGGAATACTTCTTTCCAGCCCCTTCTTGCCTGCAAGGTCTCTTTTCAGAAATCCACTGACAGTCTGATGGGAACTCCTTTGTAGGTGACCATCCCCTTATCTCTTGCTGCTTCTAGGATTCTCTCCTTCATTTTAGTCTTGGCTAATGTAATGATGATGTGCCTTGGTGTGTTCCTTCTTGGGTCCAACTTCTTTGGTATTCTCTGAGCTTCCTGGACTTCCTGGAAGTCTATTTCCTTTGCCAGATTGGGGAAGTTCTCTTTTATTATTTGTTCAAATAAGTTTTCCACTCGTGGCTGTTTCTTTTCCCCTTCTGGTACTCCTATAATCTGGATGTTGGAACGTTTAAAGATGTCCTGGAGGTTCCTAAGCCTCTCCTCATTGTTTTGAATTCTCATTTCTTCATTCCTTTCTGGTTGGATGTTTTGTTCTTCCTTCTGGTCCATTCCATTGATTTGAGTCCCAGTTTCCTTTCCATCACTATTGGTTTCCTGGACATCTCCCTTCATTTCAATTAGTTTAGCCTTCATATGTTCCTCTAATTGTGACTATAATCAACCAGTTCTGTGAGCATCCTGATAAACAGTGTCTTGAATTGTGCTTCTGAGAGGCTGGCAATCCCTTGGTCACTTAGAGTTATCGGCTCTGGGACTTTGAGTTCTTCTTGCGCCATCTTTTGGGCCGTTTGTGCCTGTTACATAGCAGGATTGGAGCCCTAAGATGTTCACTAGAGCAGGGCAACTAAGTCACTGGGTTGTGACGTTGTATGTGGGGGCGGGGTCAAAGAAGAACTATGGCGTTCTGTCTGCCGCCTGCCGCCGCAGCCCCCACGGGTGCCACAGCTGCCACCGTAACTGGGCCCACGCGTTTTGTCCCACTGCACTTGAGTGTGCCACCGCCGTCAGCCCTCGCCCCCTGGG
Source organism: Sturnira hondurensis (assembly GCF_014824575.4). Taxonomy (NCBI): domain Eukaryota; kingdom Metazoa; phylum Chordata; class Mammalia; order Chiroptera; family Phyllostomidae; genus Sturnira; species Sturnira hondurensis. Next base: position 738,643 of record NW_028080209.1, on the reverse strand, counting down.
GCCTGCGTGGTCCATCTCACTGTGAGCGAATGTGTGACCACGGTCAGTCTGCCCCGCACCCCAGTCTGGTTCCGGACTGCCTGCGCGCCTAGGTTGGGGGATCTGTCCTGCCCGGCCCTGCTCGCTGCTGGCTCCGCCCCTCTTACCGTCCCCGTTGAATGGTTAGATGTAGTCAGACTTCCATATAATTCAATTTTTCTGTTTTTTGGCTGTGTCTTTGTTCTCCAAACCTTAGTCATACTCAAACTTGGTTGTGGGAGAAAACACAGTGTTTCCACTTATGCCTCCATCTTGGCGGAAGTTCCCTTGGAAGAGTTGTATTCTTTTAGACTTCTTTGGTCTGGGAAGCTCCTTATTTGGCCTTTTATCTTGGTTTAGAGCCTTGCTGGGTAAAGTAGCCTTGGTTGCAGGCCTCTGGTTCTCACTACTTGGAATGTTTCTTGCTGTTCTCTTCTGGCTTGTAGTGTTTCTATTGAAAAGTCAGCTGCTAACCTTATTTGGGCTCCTTTGTATGTTACTTCCTGTTTCTCCCTTGCTGTTTCTCCCTCCTTGGGGGAGGGGGAGGAGGAGGAGGGGAGGAGGGGGAGGGGGAGGAGGGGGAGGCGGAGAAGAAGAAGAATAAAGGTAGGTAGGAAGAAGAGATAAAAAGGGAAGGAAAGGAAGAAGAAATAAAACAAGAAAGAAGGAAAGAGAGGACGAAGGAGTTAAAAGATTTTAAAAAGTAATAAAAATAATTACTTAAAAAAAAAAAAGAACCTCCTGCTGGCTCCAAACTGGCTGAGACAGTTTTGCTGATCTTCCTGGCTGCAGCAGGCTGAGGGGTGATTGGTTTCACTTTTCTCCCTTCCTGATCAGCACTCAGTCAGCCTCTAGCCCAGTTCTCCAGCAGCCTCAGGTCCTACAGATTTGGTTGCACACTCTCAGGGCTTCAGGTGGGGGCTCCAGGGCCTTCCGCAGTGTGCACTCTCCTTGGGGCTTCTGGTGTGCATGCTTGGCATGGCCACCTCTGGTCCCCTCAGGTTCAGGCTCGCACTCTTCCCAGGGCTACAGGAGTGTGTGCAGGGCTTTTGGTGCTGGGTGGGGAGGAGGCTGGAGTGGTTACTGCAGGAGAATTCCCCAAATAGCCGCCAAAGGCCTCTTTTTTCACTTTTTCTTTTTTGAGGAATTCATCCTGCTCAAGCCCGCCTCTTCATACAGAGGCCTGGCCTCTCACACAGCCCCACTCTCCAATCAGACTGGGGACTATCGGAGTCAGGGCCCATCATGGCCTGACTCTCAACTCTTCCCAGCTGGCATCCACAGACTCTGTGGGTACTCACAGCCCCTGTGTGTTTGCCACTTTGTCCTATTCACCTCTCTGCAACTTCAAGCAACTAGGTGTCTCCCGGTGCTGCTCAAACCTTGTTTGACAGGGGAGGGAGCCATTGACCTGGCTCTCTCCCAAGAACCCTATGGCAGACCCTGTGGGTACTGGGCCTGGGGTTGCAGCCACCCTGGTCCCTGAGCTGGTCCCAGGGGCCTTGTCCTAAAGCACTCTCCTTACCATCTGTTTTTTCAACATCCCCTACAGTTTTTGGTCTCCTTATCTTCATATATACTGGGGTACTGTTGGCTGTTCACCCTGTTTCAATAGATCAGCTAGGTGTTTCACCCATGTGCAGGGGGGAGGGAATTTCGCTCCCATCTACCTTGCTGCCATCTTCCCTCCTCTCAAAAATTATTTTCTTTTATTTTCAATCATAGTTTACATTCATAACCATTCTGTATCAGATCTAGATACACAGCAAAGTGGCCAGAAAATCATGTACCTTACAGAGTGGTCCCATTGCTGCCTCAGGTACCCACCTGGCAGCACACATAGTCATCAACACATCATTGATGGTATTCCCTCTGCTGCAGTCCACATCTCTATAACTATTTTGTAATTACCAATTTGTACTGCTTAATCCTTTCACCTTTTCCACCCAGCTTCCCAAACCCCTTCCCTCTGACAACTGTCAGTCTGTTCTCTGTGTCTGTGAGTCTGTTTCTATTTTGTTTCTTTATTTTGTTCATTAGATTTCACGTATAGGTGTAATTATATAGTATTTGTGTTTCTCTGTTTGACTTATTTCACTTAGCATAGTACCCGCTTGGTCCATTCATGTTGTCACAAATGTTAAGATTTCCTTTCTTTTTATAGGTGAATAATATTCCACCGTATGTGTAGCACTGCTTTTTTATCCTCTCATTGTTGACAGGCACTTGGGTTGCTTCCATGTTTTGGCTATTGTAAACAATGCTGGAATGAACCTAGCAGTGCATATATTCTTTGAAATTAGTGTTTTGAGTATCTTTGGATATATGCCCAGAAATGGAATCACTGGGTCACAAGGTAGTTCCACTTTTAGGAACCTCCACACTGTTTTCCATAGGGGCTGTACCAATCTTCATTCTCATTGACAGTACATGAAGGTTCTCTTCTCCACATCCTCACAAGCCCTTGTTTGTTTTATTGATGATAGCCATTCTGGCAGATATGAGGTGGTGTCTCATTGTGATGTTGATTTACATTTCTCTGATGATTAGTGATGTTGAATAACTTTTCATATGTCTATTAGCCTTTTTGGAAAAGTGTGTCTTCAAGTCCTTTGCCCAGTTTTTAATTGGGTTGTTTGTTTTAATGGTGCTCTCTGAATTGTTTATATATATTTGGATATTAACCCATTATGAGATGTTTCATTGGTAAACATTTATCCCAAGCAGTGAGTTGTCTTTACATTTTGTTGATGGTTTCCTTTGCTGTGCAAAAACTTCTTAGTTTGATGTAGTACCATTTGTTTAATAGTCAATATTTCTTTTATTTTCCTTGCCCAAGAAGATATATCAGAAACAAATATTACTAAGAGAAATGTCAGAGATTTTACTGCCTATGTTTTATTTTTATAGCATTGAGCCTTTAATCCCATTTGAGTTTACTCTTGAAGGTGGTCTAGTTTCATTTTTGCATGTGTCTGTCCGATTTTCCCAACACCATTTATCAAATAGATGGTCTTTACACCATTGTATGTTCTTGCCTCCTTTGTCAAATATTAATTGACCATCAAGGTGTGGGTTTATTTCTGGACTCTCTTCTATTTTCCATTGATTTATATGTCTGTTGTTATGCCAGTCTCGTGCTGTGTTGATTACTGTGGCCTTGTAGTATAGTTGGATATCAAGTAGTATGAGACCTCCAACTTTGTTCTTTTTCTTACTGAAGCGATTCACGATCTTTTGTGTTTCCCTATAAATTTTTATAATGTTTGTTCTAGTTCTGTGAAATACACCATTGGAGCTTTTTTTAATTTTTAGAGAGAGGGGAAGGGAAGGAGAGAGGGTGAGAAACATCAATGTGTGGTTGCCTCTTGCACACCCCCTACTGGGGACCTGGCCCACAACCCAGGCATGTGCCCTGACTGGGAATCAAACCTGTGACCCTTTGCTTCACAGGCCCATGCTCAGTCCACTGAGCTATACCAGCCAGGTCACCACTGGAATCTTGATAGGTATTGTGTTGAATCTATACATTGCTTTGGGTAGTATGGACATTTTAATGATGTTAATTCTTCTTATCCATGAATATGGTTTTTGCTTTCACTTATCTGATCACCTTCAAGTATTTTTTTCTTCAGTAGCTTATAATTTTCCAAGTATAAGTATTTCACCTCTCTAGTTAAATTTGTTTCTAGGTACCTTATTTTTTGTTGCAGTAGTAAATGTTTTTCTTTAGTTTCTCAGTTTCTCTTTCTGATAGTGCATTATTGATGTATAGAAATAATACCAATTTCTGAATATTAATTTTGTATTCTGTTACTTTGTCAAATTTATTTATTAGCTTTAGCAGCTTTTGGTGGAGTCTTTAGGGTTTTATATGTACAATATTATGTCATCTGTGAGTAATTACAATTTCACATCTTCCTTTCCAATTGTGATGCCTTTTATTTATTTTTCTTGTCAGATTGCTGTGGCTAGAACTTTCAGTACTATGTTGAATAAGAATGGTTAAAGTGCAAATCCCTGCCTTGTACCTGATCTTAAGGGAAACACTTTTAGTTTTTGCCCATTAAGAGTGCTATTAGTTGGGGGATGATCATATATGGCCTATATTTTGTTGAGGTATATTCTCTCTATTACCACTTTGCTGAGGCCTTTTATTATAAGTGGGTGCTGGATTTTATCAAATACTTTTCTCTGTATATAGACATAATCATGTGATATATATCTTTTATTTTGTTTGTGTGGTGTATCATATTTGTTGATTTGTGGGTATTGTACCACCTTGCATCCCTGGAATAAAGTCCACTTGATCATGGTGTATGATCTTTTTAATGTATTGCTGAATATGGTTTGCTAATATTTTGTTGAGGATTCTAGCATTTATGTTTATCATGAATATTAGCCTATAATTTTCTTTCTTTGTAGTGTCTTTATCTGGTTTTAGAATTAGGATAATGCTAGCCTTGTAAAATGAGCTTAAGAGTTTTTCCTCCTCTTGAATTTTTTGGAATAGTTTAAGAAGGATAGGTGTTAGTTCTTTGAATGTTTGGTAAGATTCCACTGTGTAGCCATCCATCCAGGGTTTTTGGGGGGGTAGGGAGTTTTTTTTTATTACTGCTTCAATTTCACTAGTTGTAATCTGTTATTCAGATTCTCTGGCTTTTCCTGATTCAGTTTGGATGATTGTGTGTTTGTAGAAATTAATCGTTTCATCCAGATTGTCCTATTTGTTGGCAATACTTTCTTACAATTCTTAGTATTTCTTTGGTGTTGTTTATTCGTTTTCATTTCTGATTGCATTTATTTGGGTCCTCTCTCTCTTTTTTCTTCGTGAGTCTGGTTAATGTTTTGTCAATCTTGTTTATCTTTTCAAAGAACCAGCTCTTGGTTTCACTGATCTTTTGTATTTTTTTAGACTCTATTTCACTTATTTCTTCTCTGATCTTTATTATTTCCTTCCTTCTACTCACTTGGGGCTTCGTTTGTTGTTGTTTTACAGTTTCTTTAATTATAAAATTGGATTGTTTATTTGAGGATATATATTTTTTTTGTTTTCTGAGGTAGGCCTTTAGGGTTATGGATTTTCTTTTTTAAACTGCTTATGCTGTGCCCTATAAATTTTGGGTTGTTGTGTTCTCATTTTCATTTGTTTCAAGGTAACTTTTGATTTCTTCCTTGAGCTCATTGTTAATCCATTCATTATTTAGTAACATGTTATTTAGCCTCCAGGACTTTGTGTGATTTTCAGGGTTTTTTTCCTGTGGTTGATTTCTAGTTTCCTACATTATGGTCATACAAGATGGTTGATATGATTTCAATCTCCTTAAATTTGTTGATACTCAGTCTGTCTCTTAACATGTGGTCTACCCTAGAAAATGTATGTACTTGGAAAGAATGTGTATTTTGCTGCTTACGGGTGAAATGCTCTGAAGATATCACTTAAATCCACCTGATCAATTGTGTCATCTAATGCCACTGTTTCCTTGTTGATTTTCTGTCTGGAAGATCTATCCATTGATGTCTCAATCTCTCCCTTTATGTCTGTCAAGAATTGCTTTATATATTTAGGTTCTCCTATGTTGGGTGCATAAATGTTCACCAGAGTTATATCCTCTTGTTGGATTGCTCCTTTCAGCTACCCTATGTCTTTTTATTGGCACATTTAAAGCCATTTACATTTAAATTGATTATTAATAGGTACATATGTATTGCCATTTTAGTTTTTTAATTCTGTTCCTTTGTTTGTTTGTTTTCCCCCTCTTCTTTTACTTCTTAAAGCAGGCCCTTTAACATTTCTTGTAGTGCTGGTTTGGTGGCAACAAACTCCTTTAGCTTTTTCTTGTCTGGGAAGCTCTTCATTTCTCCTTCAATTTTAAATGATAGCCTTGCTGGGTTAAGTAGTCTTGAGTGTAGGTCCTTGCTTTACACCACTTTGAATATTTCATGCCTATCCCTTCTTGGCCTGAAATGTTTCTGTTGGTTGAGAGATCAGCTGTAGGTAATTATCCGCTTTTCCATTTATGCTTTTATAATCCTCTCTTTGTCTTTAACCTTTTGCATTTTAATTATGATGTGTCTTGGTGTGGGCTTCTTTGAGTTTATTTTGTTCCTGACTCTGAGTTCTTCTTGGACTTGTGTCTTTTTCCTTCACTAGGTTAGGGGAATTTTCAGTCAGTCATTATTTCTTTAAATAGGTTCTTGATCCCTTGCTCTCTCTTCTCCTTCTGGTACCCATACAATGTGGTTGTTGTTATGCTTCATGTTGTCCCAAAGTTCCCTTTAACTAGCTTTGTTCTTTTTAATTTTTTTTTCTGCTACTCTAATTGGGTGTTTTTTTTCTACCTTATCTCCCAAATCACTGATTCAATCCTCTGTTTTATCCAAACTACTGTTTATTCCTTCCAGTGTATTCTTGACATCTGATATGGTATTCTTCCTTTTTTACTTGGTCTTTTTATGATTTCCATGTCCTTTTATATGCTGCTGTAGTTCTTACTAAGTTTCTTGAGCATTCTTATAANAGTTTTCTGGTCTTTGGGTGTGTCCTAGTTCTCCAAAACTTTTGTTGTAGTCAGACTTGGTTGTGGGAGAAGGCACAGTGTTTCCACCTATGCCTCCATCTTGGCAGAAGTCTCTGTATTTGTTTCTATATAGATCCTCTATGACTCCCAGTCTTCATGGGTTTGGCCTTATGTTGTAGGTGTCCTTTAGGACCCAGTGGTGCAGACTCTTTAATCCCCTGGGCTGGGGCTGGGTTCTCTAGGTTCTCTGGGTGGGTTCTGTGGGACCTCCTTTTGTAACTGGGTCTTGATTGCTGTTGGCCCATTCATGCATGGGCTGGACCCTCAGGCTGACTGACTATGAGGCTCAAACCCAACCACGGCATGCGACCTGCTGTGCAGGTGCAATCTCAACATGGCTTCTTCTGCAAATCCTTGGTTATAAGACTCCTCCTGAGCTAGTTTTTAGTTGCTTCAGAGTGATTGTTCCCCAATTTAGTTGTATTTCCAGTTTGGTCCTGGGAGAAGGTGAGTGAAAGATCCACTTACTCTATTGCCCTCTTGAAAAGTCCTAAGTGCATTTGTTTTCATTCTCACCAGCAGACATTTTTTTAAAAATTGCTTTTAGAGATAGAGGAAATGGGGGAAGAGAGAGGAGAGAAACATCGATGTGTGAGAGAAACACTGATCAGTTGCCTCCTATATGCCCTCCAGCTGGGGGCTAAACCTGCAACCTAGTCATATGCTCTGACTAGGAATTGAACTTGCAGGCTTTTGGTTCATGGGATGACACTCCATCCAACTGAGCCACCTGTTCAGGGCCTAAATGCATTTTTTAATTAAATCAGGATGTAACCACATCATAAGTCCAGGAACATTTGTACATAATTTAATGTGTTATAATATGATAAAAATAATATATTATATATTTTAACTAAGACTTTGAAGTCCAATGTGCTTTATATTTACAGTATATCTCAAGTCCAACAGGCCATATTGCAAGTGCACCATAGCCACATATTGTAGGTAGTCACCGTAATGCACAACACAGTTCTAGAAGAGCCCTGGTCTTGCTCTTCTTCGTTTCCACTGCAGGGCACAGTGCTCAGGACAGAGTACATGTTTCATAAATATTTATTTAGTAAGTACTATCTTCTAACACCTACCTCAACTTATGAGGCCCCAGCGATCATGATAGATGCAAATTACCATTTTCTCAAAATCAATGTTTTAGACCATGTAGGGTAACTTCAGTTGTCATGTTCAAAGAGTAGACAGTTTACTCAGACTTTCTGGTGAGCCTGTATATGTTCTTGGTATTTGTTCCCAGAAGGCAAATGTCTCTCCCTAGAACCACCGGTATTCACTTTATTTAATTTTATCTGTTGTCATCTATTTGTTTATTTGACAAGCATTTATTTAATACTGTGGTAACATTTGGGAAGAGGGGGGACTGTATAATAAACCATGACCTGCTGACCTTTTTATCTTGGAGAAAATGTTGTTCATATATAAAAATTACAAAAATTAATAGAGAGATCTGCTTCCTGACAGGATAAATTAGCATGTGTTATTGGTTCCCATACATAAAAATCATCCCTGGGGAAACCACAGAGGGAAAGTAGTGGGAACCCCTAGTGAGACTGAAAGGTATTTTGAACTAGTGAGTGAGCTACTGGCTGTACCTTGAGAAGACCTGTCAGAAATATTTGCTCTTGACTCTGCATGGTGTCAGCCCTGGACAATCATTGCCTGCTCCAAGCTCCAGAAAACAGTGCAAGATCCTGATTGTTGTATTGCTGTTGAGGGTTGGGGAGAAAATCAAGCCTGAAATCCCTGCTGAAGTAGGGAGGAGATGGGGACAACAGCCACAGCTGACTGCCATGGTCATTCACTCTTCCAGCATTTCACCAGGAAGGACCAGGCCCTCCCAGTGCCCCTCATCCTGAAGCCTCCACCAGTAGTGTCACTTGGCCAGGAGACACCAATAGGATTGTAACTATGGTTTGATATTATCTCATGACTCCTTCCCTTCCCTCTCTTTACACTCATGGTACTGAACAGATGGGCACTCACTGGCCAAATAACAACTCCCTCTCTTTAAAGAGTATCACCAGCTCAAAAGAAAAAAAACACAGACCCATATCTGTCCTTAAAGAAGAAGTATTAGAAAATATAGACCAGCCACTTAAAATGAGCATGAAAATGCATTAAAAAATGAGAGACCCTATTATAATATTAAAAATAGGGACCATAGGGAAATCTATATAGAACTTCTAGGTGTAAAGAATATAATTGTCAAAGTAAAACTAGGTTAATAGAAATAAATTGTAGGAGAGACACTGAAAAACAATGAGTAAGTTGGAGGACTACACTGAAGAATTCATCAGAATAAAAGATAGAAGGATTAAAAATTGAATATAAAGCCAAAGAAAGGTAGACAAATAGCATATGATTTCACTTACATGTAGAATCTAAAAATCAAAAGAAATGAACCAATAAAACAGGAACAGACTCATAGATACAGAGAACAGAATGGTGGTGGCAGATGGGAGGGAGGTTGGGAGAGTGGGGGGAAAATGTGAAGGGATTAAAAAGTATGCATAGGGGACTTCTGCTAAGATGGAGGCATAGGTGGAAACACTGTGCCTTGTCCCACAACCAAGTTTGAATACAACAAAGGTTTGGAGAACAAAGACACAGCCACAAAACAGAAAATTGAATTATACGAAGTCCGACAACCACTAACCCTTCAACAGGGATGGTAAGAGGGGTGGAGCCAGCAGCGGAGCAGGGTTGGGCAGGAAAGATCTCTGGACCTAGGCACCCAAGTGGCCTGGACCCAGTCAGGGTGTGGGGCAGACTGACCGTGGTTGCACATTCGTGCACAGTGAGATGGACCATGCAGGCCCCAGGGGGTGAGGGCTGACGGCGGTGGCACACTCAAGTGCAGGGGGACGAAACGCGTGGAGCCGGTGACGGTGGCAGCTGCCGTACCTGTGGGGGGCTGCGGCAGGAGACGGCAGACCGGACGCCATTGCTCCTCTTTGACCCCGCCCCCACAGACAGCCTCACAACCCAGCAACTGAGTTGCCCTGCTCTGGTGAACACCTAGGGCTCCGATCCTGCTATGTAACAGGCACAAACAGCCCAAAACATGGCGCAAGAAGAACTCAAAGTCCCAGAGCCAATAACTCTAAGCGACTGAGAAATTGCCAGCCTCTCAGAAGCACAATTCAAGACACTGTTTATCAGGATGCTCACAGAACTGGTTGATTATAGTCACAAATTAGAGGAACATATGAAGGCTAAACTAATTGAAATGAAGGGAGATGCACAGGAAACCAATAGTGATGGAAAGGAAACTGGGACTCAAATCAATGGAATGGACCAGAAGGAAGAACGAAACATCCAACCAGAAAGGAATGAAGAAATGAGAATTCAAAAAAATGAGGAGAGGCTTAGGAACCTCCAGGACATCTTTAAACGTTCCAACATCCGGATTATAGGGGTACCAGAAGGGGGAAAGAAACAGCCACGAGTGGAAAACTTATTTGAACAAATAATAAAGGAGAACTTCCCCAGTCTGGCAAAGGAAATAGACTTCCAGGAAATCCAGGAAGCTCAGAGAGTCCCAAAGAAGTTGGACCCAAGAAGGAACACACCAAGGCACATCATAATTACATTAGCCAAGACTAAAATGAAGGAGAGAATCCTAGAAGCAGCAAGAGATAAGGGGACAGTCACCTACAAAGGAGTACCCATCAGACTGTCAGCGGATTTCTCAAAAGAGACCTTACAGGCAAGAAGGGGCTGGAAAGAAGTATTCCAAGTCATGAAATCCAAAGACCTACAGCCAAGATTGCTTTATCCAGCAAAACTTTCATTTAGAATGGAAGGACAGATAAAGTGCTTCTCAGATAAGGTCAAGTTCAAGGAGTTCATCATCACCAAGCCCTTATTATATGAAATGCTAAAGGGACTTATATAAGAAAAAGAAGATGAAAAATATGAACAGTGAAAGGACAGCAAACACACAGTTATTAACAACCACACCTAAAACAAAAGCAAACCAAGAGGACAGCTAGATCAGGAGTGGAACCATAGAAATGAAGAACACATGGAGGGTTAGCAACAGGGGAGTGGGAGGAGGAGAAGGGGGGAGAAGGTACAGAAAATAGCATAGACAGTAGGTAGAAAATAGATAGGGGGGAGGGCAAGAATAGTAGGGGAAATATAGAATCCAAAGAACTTGAGACACGTGGTTATAAACTAAGGGGGGCAGAATGGTGGGGGAGGGAGGGTGCGGGTGGAAGGGATTGAAGGGGGGGAATAGAACAACTGTAATGGTATAATCAATAAAATATATTTAAAAAATAAACTACGACACTGGAGGGGAAAAGTATGAATAGGCAGTTACATAACAGTCATGGGGATGTAAAGTACAGCATATGGGATACAGTCAATAATATTGTAAAATCTACGGATGGTGTCAGATGGGTACTAGATTTATCAGAGGTGAACACTTCTTAAAGTATATACATGTCTAATTGCTATGTTATACACCTGAAACTAATGCCACATTGAATGTCAACTGTAAATGAAAAAAAAAAAATAAAGAGAAAAAAAATCAAAAGACATGGAGGAGAGAGGTGTCCAAATGTGGATAAATAAATTTCATAGAGAGAAAAATATATAACTAGAGAGGATAAGAGAGACAAATTTCAAGAATTAAAAGACAGAGAAGGCCCACAATGTTCTGTACTAAGGGAAGGAAAAACTCATTTTAGATATAATAAAACAAAATAATAAAGACAATGACAAAATTTTAAAGATTCCAAAGGAAAAGACTGACATCAGATTTCCTAACTGTAACACTGGATGCAAAATGACATTTGCTTGATATCATTTATCAGAGAAAAAAACTTCAATCTTAAAATTTAATACACGACTAAACTTTACTTTAAAATGATGTTAATAAAATTTTTCTCAAGTATGAAAAGCTTAAAAATTTTGCCACACAAATATCTACATTTAAAACATTTTCAGAGAAAGTATTCCAATAAGAGAAAAATGTTCGGAGGTACCAAACGGTGTTGGAAACAGGTAGATCAAACCCTGTGGTGAAGAAAGAGGAAGCATATACATGGGTTTGAGAGCACGCTAAGGTTATTATTTGGTTAGAGGAAAGGTAGAGAAGGTATAGAGAACACTTTTTAAAAAATGATGAAGACTAAACAAAGAAACTTAAAAAGCAACATTGAAATAAGGTATTAGAAATTAATCCAAATATATCAATAATCACAATAAATATAGTTGGGGTGGGCAAAGACCATGCCATGTGCTCACAAAACTATTACATTTTACTGAAAATACAACTAAAGTGCCTTTTCTCAACCCCCATCACACGTGAGCGGGCCACTGTTTGGTCCTTGCCGATGGGTTGGGAGCAGAGACGGCACGGGGTCTCTGTCCAAAGCCGTGGGAATGGGCGTGCCTTCCCCAGGCTCTCCCTCCGGTCCGCACATCTGGAAGCAAAGTTCTTCTTGGTAGTGGAGATGCAACATGCAGCTCCCTGGGTTCATGAGTCACTTTCTGGAGAAGAGCTACTCAGAGGCTGCAACCTGCCTCAGACTGCACGTGGGTGAAAGGTCACCCTGTCTTTTGTCAGCCACTGAGGTTGCTGTACTTGTTGGAGATGCAACTTTGCTCCCTTTGACTAATACGAGGTCTGAACCACCAATGAGAAGACAGGGATTGTCAGACTGAAGCCAAAGCAAAATCCGTCTTTATGACAGTTACAAGAGCTACACCTGAAGCATCGTGCATAGACCTGCACATGCCAAACAAACACTAACAAACAGAAAGCTGTGCTGCTGTATTAACATCAGACAGAACAAGACTGTCAGTACAAACTGGGAAAAGCCTTGATTCATTAAAACTATAATTCCCAAAACTAAGCTCCTAATAACCTGAACAGATAGAGGGCAAAAATTGATATAAAAATAGTAACTAATGGGAAAATGGAGACAACTGTACTTGAAGAGCAATAAAAAATGCAAAAAAAGAAAAATCATAGAGTTATATCTAGAGATTTAAACATACCACTCTTAGTTATTTATAGGTCCATCCAAAAATAAGGAAAGCTACCTATCAGAATGAAAAAATCAACACGCTTGACTCGAGAAACATTTAGAAAATTATGTATCGAACAGTGAGAACACCTGTGAAGCACTACAAATACAGATGGCATTTAAACCATAAAGCAAGTCTCAATAAAGTTCTAAGATTCATCATACTGAGAGGATTCTTAGATTATAATAACAAAACCCATACATTAAAAAATCCTCATATACTCTGAAATAAAAAAAATACACTCAATACCCAAATGCTTCTACACAAGTAGCAACATTCTTATCATGAGCTCTCCATGATTATCTCACTGTCTTGTGGTTCCAGCTCCCACCCCAAAGGAGAAAGATGGTGAAGGACCCAAGCAGGGACCCAAGGACCATTGGTTCCTGTACAAATAGTTATTGAGCACCTACTATGTCCTAGGCTTGGGGAAGCAAACAGAAAGAGCTAAGGTTAGGGTTCCCATAAACTGTGCTACTGTCCGTTGCTAGTTGAAATTTGCTTAATTTGAAGTCAGAAGCCATGATCTGCTCCACTCAGTGGAAGGCCCCTCATTCATCAAGGAAAGTGCATCAGAGATTTTTTTTTTCAGAAGTCAGCCCAAGAATCACCTGGGGAGCATACTAAGCACACAGATGCCCTGTCCCTGCCCTTGGCAAGGATACTTTAACTCAGGTCGGGATGGAGCCCAGGAGTCCTTGTTCTCAGCAAGCTCCCCAGGTGATTCTCTCCTGCAGCTGGGTTTGGACCCACAGACTCAGATGCTTTCTTAGATCCCTTCCACGTTGAAAATCATTATTTTATGGTCTTTGACAAATAATCTGCAGACATTCGGTTAGATTTTTCTTTACCTGGAAGGACAGTGAGCTTTTAGATACTTTTTATATTGAACAAAATTCTGCCAATGCCTCCCATGGGCCGAGCCCAGCCAGAAGCCAAGGCAAGTGTGGGATTCGGGTCGGCCCCAGGCAACATGCAGAAGGATGCCCAGGAACCTGTGGGGACAAATGGAGGTCACACAGCACCCTCTGCTTCTGAACAGTCCACTGACGCTCCTCACAGCCTTCCTGAGACTGAGCATCTCCAACAGTTAGCACATTGTTTGTCTCACACAGTGAAATAAAAAACTTTCTAAAGTGATTAACAGGTTTAAAGTATTTTTACTCTACCGAATAACCACAGATTCCATTTTCAAATTTCTAAGTAAAACTTACATTTTAACCCCAAACTCATGTGCAGAAACTCTCAGGGAGAGCATGACTGTCTGCACCAAGGACGAGCTCTGAGGGAGGGTCTGTCCGAGCTCAGCTGCGTGCTGCTCTGATGGCCTGTTCTCCCCATGTCCCTCTTGGAAGACGTAGTAACAGTTGACTGAAGCCCTTCCTTGGCCCCTAAACAGAAACGTGCTTTTGATTTTCCTGTAGACTAAGTGCCCCTGGGGCACATGGACCCAGTGAATTTTCTGTCTTCTTACCCAGGCTCTTCACTTCTTTGTCCAGCAACAGCTGCATTAACACTAAGAGGATTTTTCTGATTGGCTGAACACAGCAGGGGTCTCATTCTAGAGTCTGTTTTCATCTTCTTTACCTCTGCCTTGTTCCTCTACCCCCACACCCACAGAGACTTGTTTGGTTAAAGCACCAGAGGGCAATGGTCCTTAGTGGGGGGTTGGTCCTGAAACTCCACATCTTGATGACTCCCTTGCAGCCATCAAAGGTGAGTGCTGAGGGCGACTGGGTGAGGACAGGAGATTTGAGGTGTCAGCTTACATGAGAGAGTACAGAGCACGAATTGTTCCTCTTCCTTTTGGTTCATGGGCAACTTCTTTTCCAAGAGATCCCCAGTCCCTCTCACCTCTCATGTCCATCCTGAACCTAAAATACAGGCACAGCTCAGTCCAGCCAGCCAGGGTCTGGCTCAGACTTTTTCAGGTTCAGGTGCTTCCCCAATTCCTTCCCAAACCTCCATCCACCCTGATTTCTCTACCACTTCCTGGCTTGGAGTGCACCCACTCAAGTCCAGTTCTACTTCAGTATTTATCACCAAATCACTGGCCACCTGTTTATCTGTCTTTATCCTGCTCTAGATGTGAGCCCCGTGTGTGTGAGGTTTACAGATTATTCATCTGTATTTCCTTGACATGATGCTGGGCACATGGCTGTCCCTCAGTGACTCCTGAACAAACGATTTCCTAGAATTCTAAAGGAATCTTAGCAGATACAGAGAACACTCTGACGGTTGCCAGAGTGGAGGAGCACTGGGGGCTGGGTGAAAAATGTTCAGGGATTAAGAAGTACACATTGGTAGTTACAAAAAAGTCATGGAGATGTAAAGAACAGCATAGGAAATATAGTCAATAATATTGTAATAACTATATGTGGTGCCAGGTGGGTGCTTAAAATATCAGGGGGGGAGCAAATTGGCAGAGGAGTAGAAGGGTTTGTCTCATATGGCCACCCAGAACCAAACTGAACATAAAAATAAAGAGGGGAACATCCACCCAAAATAAATAACTTAAGAGCACCTGAAGAGGATACACTTAGCCCAAAGGATGGGCAGAAAACACCTTGAGACTGACAGGAAGGGCAGGGATGCGAAGTGGCCAGCACCACTTTCGAAGTGGTAGGCCAAGGCGGCGGTGGCACAGCTGTAGGAGCTTCTCCCTGAGAGGAGGGAAGCCTGGACTCCAGACCGGGCTCCCAGGCACTGAACCACTGTGCTGGGACCACCCACCCATGCAGCATCCAGGTGAAAGCTGCAGGGGTTTTGCCCTCCTAAGAGAGATGGAGCCAACCAGAGACAATGCCAGTTTTTTTCTTTTATTTTCCTTTCTTTTCTTCTAAGGTCCAATGCACAGGTTGTGTGTTCACAACCACTCATGTAGGGCTCGGGTGAAGGGAGGGCAGAGCAATCTGGAGTCTTAGGAGGAGAGTCCAGAGTGGGGGGCTTGGGGGGGGGGCCTTTGAGGAGACGCATAGGGGAATAGCTCCTGGGTTCCTGGTGCTAGGATATACCTCCGTACTGCAGCAACCATTTTTCTTGAGAAGAGCAAGCCCCTCCCAGGGGGAAAAAATTGACCCCACCCCGTGGGAAACCACTTGCCGCACCCTCTGGAATTATGGTCACCCCACCCTGTATCCTTTTCTCATTATTTATTTTTTAAAAGATTTTATTTGTTTACTTTTAGAGAGAGGGGAAGGGAGAAAGAGAGGGAGAGAAACATTGATGTGTCAGAGAAACACTGATTGGTTGTCTCTCACATGCCCCCAACTGGGGACTGGCCTGCACCCAGGCATGTGCCCTGGCCAGGAACCAAACTGGTGACCTTTTCATCCTCAGGCTGAGACTCAATCCACTGAGCCACACCAGCCAGGGCTCTGCATCCTTTTTAAAAAAATTAATATATCTTTTTAAATTTCTTTCTTTCTTACTCTCCCCTAACCTGCATCTTATCCCCTACTGTGGAAAGAGCAACATAGGCAGACTCAGGGGCATTAGAATGGCTTTAGGTCATGGTCATTCTGTACACTTTCCTGGGAACCAGACTGGTGCTTCCCCTTCATGAGAGAGCCTAGGAATGCCCTCCCGGTTTCTAGAAAACCCAAACTCTGGGCTCTGGAGGCCCCACCCACTTTCCTACTAACGGCTTTGCCTTGCCGAGTTCAGGGAAACAATCCTGGACAGGCTCAGATGTGTGGTGCAGGGTGGGGACACACCCATCATCTTCCCTGAAGTCTGAACAGCACCTTCCATACGAGATCCAGGGGTCCCATTCTCCTGATTCCACCAGAAGCCCTCTCAGAAACAGACAGGTCACCAGCTAGACTAAGACTAATGGTAGTGCCGCAGGCAGATGGAGGTGGTTCCTGCAGTGTCTTCAGTCATTAGTTGACCCACACCTGGGCCCTGTGCTGATAAAAACCCAGTCCTACAGAGCAGTGAGGCCTATCCAGGACACAGCCAAGCCCGAAGGGGACAACCACAAACTGTGGATCATTTGTAGTTTCAATAGGCTTCTTTGAGTTAGGTGTGGAAAGCATCTGACATTACCTTATGCCGGCTTCAGACAACATCAGAGTTGTATCCAGAGGGAGAACCCAGCAGGCAAACACTAAACTCTGCTGAGAGAAATTCCACTTTGTTATTTTTATTATTTTCATTATTTTTTTCACATAGCTTTTTATCATGTATTGTTTTGTCAAATTTTTACTTGTTTTCTTTTCAAATCTCATATTTTACGTTTCCACTTTATTACTCCATTTTGCCTTCTTCATTATTTTTCTTATTTTTTAATTTAATTTTTTCCTTTCTTTGATCTTTTGTGGCAATTTCCCATTGCTATTTCTTACTCTTATTGTTTCTTTTCCCTCTATCCTCTCCTATTCATTTTTCTTTCCTTTGGTCACCTCATATTCCTTTTTTTCCTTACAATATCCTTTCTCCACACTTATTCTTTGCTCTTTTTCAATGACTTTGCTGTTGTATGAAGGGTATTTTTGCTTGTGTGGGTTTTGTTTCATGTGGTGTTTTGTTTTGTTCTGTGAGCATCTGCACAACAGTGTACAAGATGTGGTAGTTAGTTGAGCCTCTCAGTCAGCCAGCCAGAGGGAGAACCCACCAATGAATGGGCCAACAACAATCAAGACCCACATATAATAGGAGAGCCCACATAAACTGCATAAAGACTATTCCTAAAGAATCCACCTCAGGAGATAAAGGAGATTGCACCACTGGGTCCCATAGGACTTCTACCATATAAGGCCACCCTGTGAAGATAGAGTCAAAGCAGACATATTTAATACACAGAAACAAACAAAAAGAGTCAGCTAAAATTGGGAGACAAAGAAACAACCCTCAAATTAAAAGGAAGGAGGAATCCTCAGAAAAAGAGCTAAATAAAATTGAGACAAGCAATTTATCATTCAAAGTAATGGTTATAATGATGCTCAAGGAGCTTGGTGAGAACCACTAGGAACTTAGTAGGAACTACATCAGCATGAAAAAGGACATAGAAACCATGAATAAGAACCAGTTGGAAGAGAAAAATGCAATATCTGAAATGAAGAATGCACTAGAAGAAATTCAAAACAGGCTAGATGAAGCAGAGGATTGAATCAGTGATTTAAAAGACAAAGTAGAAAAAAACACCCAATCAGAGCCACAAAAAGAAAAAAAGACTTAGACTTCTGGTCAAGAGGGAGATGTAGATACACGCTTCATCTCCTCATGCAACCATAGAAAGAAATGCAACTAGATCTCAAAAACAACAGAAGAACTGTCAGAAAATTGAGCTGTATGGAAGTCTGACAACCAAGGATAAAAGGAGCCACATTCATCTAGACATGTGCCTTTTCTATATAGGCCACACTGCTAAGAGAGGGAGTAAAAGCAGCTAAAACACAGCAACAAACACAGGGAGGCTACCAAATTGAGGAGCCAAAGAAATGTGGCACAATTGAAAGAACAGATCAAAACTCCAGAAAAAGAACTAAATGAAACAGAAATAGCCAACCTATCAGATGCAGAGTTCAAAGCACTGGTGATCAGGATGCTCAGGGAATTCATTGAGTATGGCCACAAAATAAAGGAAAAAATGAAGGATACTCTAAGTGAAATAAAGGAAAATATACAAGGACCCAATAGTGAACGGAAGGGACCAGGGATTCAAACCAGTGATTTGTAACAAAAGGAAGAAATAAACATTTAACCAAAACAGAAAGAAAAAAATATTCAAAAAAGTGAGCAGTGGCTTTGAAACCTTTGGGACAACTTTAAATATTCCAACATCTGAATCATAGAGGTGCCAGAAGAAGAGGAAGAGCAAGAAAGTGAAAACTTATTTGAAAAAAACAATAAAATAAAACTTCCCAAATTTGTTGAAGAAATAGACATACAAGTCCAGGAAGCACAGGGAGTCCCAAACAAGTTGGAACCAGAGAGGGACTCACCAAGACACATCAAAATTAAAATGCCAAAGGTTAAAGATAAAGAGAGAATCTTAAGAGCAGCAAGAGAAAAGCAGAGAGTTACCTACAAAGGAGTTCCAATAAGAATATCAACTTATTTCTCAAAAGAAGCTTTGCAGTCAAGAAGGGACTCGTAAGAAGTATTCAAAGTCATGAAAAGTAAGGACCTACAATCAAGATTACTCTGTCCAACAAAGCTGGAAATTTAGAATGGAAAGGCAGATAAAGTGCTTCCCAGACAAGGTAAAGTTAAAGGAATTCATCATCACCAAGCCATTATTACATAAAATGTTAAAGGGACTTACTTAAGAAAAAGAAGATCAAAACTGTGAACAGTAAAATGACAAAAAATTCACAACTATCAACAACTGATTCTAAAAAACAAAAAACAAAAACAAGCTAAGCAAACAACCAGAACAGGAATAGAATAATGGATATGGAAACCATTTGGAGTTTTATCAGCTGGGAGGCAGGAGGGGAAGAATGGGGAGAAATATACAAGGATTAAGAAGCATAATTGGCCCTGGTTGGTATAGCTCAGTGGATTGAGCATGGGCCTGCAGACCAAACAACTGCGGTTCGATTCCCAGTCAGGGCACATGCCTGGGTTGCAGGCCAGTTCCCAGCAGGGGACGCATGAGAGGCAACCACACATTGATATTTCTCTCCCTCTCTCTCCTTCTCTTCCCCTCTCTCTAAAAATGAATAAATAAAATCTTTAAAAAATTATTCTCTAAACTGCCCCCCCAAAAAAACCCGTAATTGTCAGGAACTACTATAAAGGACACATGGACAAAACCAAGGGGGAAGGTGGACACAAGAGAGTGAGGTGGTTTGGCTGGGGTTGGGGAGGAGTGGTGGGGAGAAAATGCAGACAACTGTAATTGAACAACAATAAAGTAATTTTTTAATAAAAGGAATATAATTGATAGGTATAAAATAGACAGGGGGATATTAAGAATAGTATAAGAAATGGAGAAGCCAAAGAACTTACATGCATGACTCATGGACATGAACTAAAGGGGGGATTGCTGAATGGAAAGGAGGTACTGGGAAGAGGGGAGCAAAGGGGGAAAATCGGGACAACTGTAATATCATAATCAATAAAATATACTAAAAACCCCACTAAACTTAAAAAAGATGAGGATGGTTTAAGAAAACTTTGGGACAACATGAAATGCAACAATATCCACATCAGAGGAATACCAAAAGGAGAAGAAAGTGAGCATGGTATAGAAAACCTATTTGAAGAAATAATGACAGAAAATTAACCTGGTGCAGGAAAAAGTCACACAAGTTCAGGAAGCATAGAGTCTCAATCAAGAAGAACCCAAAGAGACCCACACCAAGACAATCATAATAAGAGTGAGCAAAGATAACGGCAGAGTGGCTGGCAGCTGCATTCATCTGCTTTCAAACACAGACTGGATTTGAAGTCAGAACACAGCATGAGTGAAAGCATCTGTGAGTGAGCGCGTATGTGGAGGAGAGCATGGGAAATGTGCGGGATAATGCATGAACTGGCCTGTCTGCGAGGTGCCTGTTGGCCAGTGGCCCAAGCTTTCTAGGTAGACAGGAAACCATTGACCCAGGCTTTGTAGGTTCACTACCACTGCTGCCCAGCCTAGCACTGCTGGTTGCACAGAGTCAGGGCGGCTGAAAATTGGCTCAGGACCTATGACTACCAGGATGGCAAGAGAAGGCCTGGGAGGTGTGGGCTCAAGACAGCAATGGTGTGAACAGGTAGCTGAGGCTGAAGACCTCTGGAAGGAGCAGGGACAGCGTGCCATCACTGCCTTGTGTCACAGTATAGTACAGCTGAAGGGATCTTCCCAACACCATGTGGGAAAGATTCAGAGAGAAATTGTTGGAGGCCCTGTAAGGAGTTGGCCAGCCTGACCATGAGAGACTGTGTTTTTCAGGGAAAGGAAAATCACAGAGACCAGACCCCCAGTGACCCATGCTACAGCATGGGAGCCATAGAGAAACTCTTTTAAAATGGGAGTTGAGATGTACCTGAGGCTTGGCAGGGACACAGGCATGCAGCTTTGTTCATGAGGATGGGATGCATCAGCTCTGCTGATGAGTCAGCAGACTCTGACTCAGAGTCAGAGAATACACTGAAGAAATCAGAGGACCAGATCCAAAATGGCTCACAAGCAGAGGGCAGAACGGAGTGGGGAATTCGTGCAGAATCTCCTGTGAGAGGCAGTCTTGGGTCTGGAAGGCAGGAGCTGAATGCCTGATATTTGCTCCAGTCAGTCAGAGCCTTGCACAGACAACTGAACCCAACCCCCACCTGCAGGATTACAGGCTTGGCAGAAGTAAGGCCCAGGAGCTTCCTGCTGTGTACATTTCCTTAGGGGAAAGGAAAAAAAAGCTGATAGAGCCCTTTGCCAGACATTATGTGCTACACAGCTCCTCAGGCCCTGATTTACTAAACCTAGCAGAGCAGAGAAAACAGACACAGGTGCAACAAGACACTATCTTCTCTCTTGCAAAGCTGTTTAATATTCATGTCATATCCTTGAAGTTTGTACATAATATGGGACCAGCTTTTATAATATAGTTTATTTCAAACCTCATATATTGCTCTTCCCTTCTCTTATTCCATCCCACATCCCCTCTCCTCCTTTGTATATTTGTTTTAAATTCTATTTTCTCCCTTGCTATGACTTTTTTTTCTATTCTGCACTATTACTATTGCTCCCCCTTCCAGCCCCTCAAAACCATTTGTGATTGTCATTAGTCATCTCACATTCCTTCTCCCATTCTTAAAATACTCTTATTCCCTCCACCTTTATCAATCTTTGCTCATAGGTAGCGGATAAGTTGGTTGTTGGTACATTTCTTTAATCTTATATCTAGATAGTGACTGTCTTTGAATTTCAAATCTCAAATTTCACTGTTTTCCTCTCCTACTCTATTTTACCTTCCTCCTGCCCTCCCCTTTCTTCATTTTAAACATCATTTTTTTCCTGTCCTAGCCAGGTATTTATCCCACACTTTTAGTATTCCTTCTCCCTCTATACTCTCAAAATAACTTCTTTTTCCTCTTGACATCTCCTAAGCTCTTCTTTCTTCCTTTTTGCCCTCTTATTCTCGTTCCACCTATATACATCTTAGCTTATTGGTTGTTGATATCTGTGTTGGAGATTTTTCCTCAACTAGGACCATATTATATATAAATTGTTGTGGTTGTCTGTTTTTTCTTCTCACTAGTTACATATTTTTTCTTTAAATTTTAGTTTAAACCTAATACTACATTCTTCTCTCTTACTCCATTTCACCTTCTCTCCTATATTTTTTAGTTACAAAGTAAATTTTATTTTCTTGTTTTGCCTTGACTCTATTCCTTACTCCTTTTTTAAAAAGATTTTGACTTCCGCCAAGATGGAGGCATAGGTGGAAACACTGTGCCTTCTCCCACAACCAAGTTTGGATACAACAAAAGTTTTGGAGAACTAACACACACCCAGAGGCCAGAAGACCGAATTATATGGAAGTCCGACAGCTACGAACCGCTCAACGAGAACGGTGGGAGGTGGGGCCAGCAGTGGAGCTGGGTCAGGCAGGACAGACCTAGGAGCGCAGGCAGCCCAGAACTAGTCAGGGTGCAGAACAGACTGACCAAGGTCGCACATTCGCGCGCAATGAGACGGACCACACAGGCCCCAGGGGGCAAACCCAGTAGTGGAGGGCTGACAGCAGTGGCACACTCGCGTGCCGTGGAGCGGGGCGCGTGGCCCTCATGATGGTGGTGGCTGCGGTGCTGGTGGGGGTCGAGGCGGCGGCGGGCGCCGGAGGGAAGCCATTGTCCCTCTTTGATCCCGCCCCGACATACGACGTCACAACCCAGCGACTTAGTTGCCCTGCTCTGGTGAAAACCTAGGGCTCCGTTCCTGCTACTTAACAGGCACGAACAGCCCAAAGGATGGCTCAAGAAGAACTCAAAGTCCCAGAGCCAATANGCCCTCTTATTCTCGTTCCACCTATATACATCTTAGCTTATTGGTTGTCGATATCTGTGTTGGAGATTTTTCTTCAACTAGGACCATATTAAATATAAATTGTTGTGGTTGTCTGTTTTTTCTTCTCACTAGTTACATATTTTTTCTTTAAATTTTAGTTTAAACCTAATACCACATTCTTCTCTTACTCCATTTCACCTTCTCTCCTACATTTTTTAGTTACAAAGTAAATTTTATTTTCTTGTTTTGCCTTGACTCTATTCCTTACTCCTTTTTAAAAAAGATTTTATTTATAGTATTTTTGGACTATAAAATGCACCCCCCAAATTTGGGGGTGCATCTTATAGTCTGAATGTAACTTACCTGTCTCCCTGTGTGGGGGCAGTGGCAGTCACGCGGTGTCAAAGGAGGCAGGAGCAGGGTTGCTGCTTCATTTTCCTCCCAAATGGGGGGGGGGGTGCGTCTTATAGTCCAAAAATACATTATTTACTTTTTAGAGTGGAAAAGGGAGAGAGGAAGAGAAGGAGAAAAACATCATTGTGTGGTTGTCTCTCACACCCCACACTGTGAACCTGGCCTGCAATGCAGGCATGCACTCTAGGCTAAAAATCAAACCAGCAACCCTTGAATTCACAGGCCAGCACTCAACCACCGAGCCACACCGGCCAGGGCTATTCCCTACTCTGATTATTGCTCCCCTCTGTACCCTTACAAAATCTCTCTTCTTTCAGTTAGTCATCTCATATTCTTTTCTCCTTTCTTATAATAGTCTTAATCTCTTTACACCTTTACTAACTTTGGCACAGTGGCTATTGATAGTGTGATTGTAGGTGGGGGATATTTTTGAGAGTGTGTGTCTGTTTCCTGGGCTGTTCGGGTTTTGTTCTGGCAGCACCTGAACAACAGCATAGAAGATGTGGTGGGTGGATTGACTCTCAGTCAGTCAGCTGGAAGGAAGAACCCATCAAAGAACCTAACAACATCCAAAACTCAATTACAACCAGAGAGCCCACATAAATGGTATAAAGCGTATCCCAAGAGCAACAAGTTCAGGAGATCAAGGACACAGCACCACTAGCCTCACAGGTCTCCTATCACAGAAGATCACACCACAAAGACAGGTTGTCAAAGCAGATCAATCTGAGAAGCAGGAACAAACCAGAAGAGTCACCTAAAATGGGGAGACAAAGAAACAACTCCCAATCAAAAAGAAAGGAGGAATCCCCAGAAAGAGTGCCAAACAAAATGGAGGTAACCAAACTATCAGACATTGAGTTAAAAATGATGGTTATAAGGCTGCTCAAGGAGCTCAGTGAGAACTTCAAAGAACTCCTGGGAAGCTACAAAGAACTTACTGCGAACTACACCAGCATGAAAAAGGACATAGAAACTATCAATAAGAGCCAGGAGGAAATTAAGAGTACTATTTATGAATTGAAGAACACAGTAGAAGGAATTAAAAGCTGTCTGCTGTCTAGATGAAAGAGAGGATAAAATCAGAAAGCTGGAGGACAAGATAGAAAAAAATACCACACAGAGCCAAAAAAAAAAAAAAAGAGAAAGAAATGAAAAGAAAAAAGAATGAAAAAGGGTTAAGAGAGGTGCAGAACAACATGAAACATATTAATACCCATATAATAAAGATACTAGAAGAAGAAGAAGAGGAGCAACCCATTTGAAAAAGTAATGACAGAATACTTCCCTAACTTAATGAGAGGAAAAAGTCGCACAAGTCCAGGAAGCACAGAGGGTCCCAATCGAGATGAACCCAAAGTGACCCACTTCAAGATACATCATAATTAGAATGGCAAAATTCCAAGACAAAGAGTGAATCTTAAAGGCAGCAAGGNAGGGTTAAGAGAGCTGCAGAACAACATGAAACATATTAATACCCATATAATAAAGATACTAGAAGAAGAAGAAGAGGAGCAACCCATTTGAAAAAGTAATGACAGAAAACTTCCCTAACTTAATGAGAGGAAAAAGTCGCACAAGTCCAGGAAGCACAGAGGGTCCCAATCGAGATGAACCCAAAGTGACCCACTTCAAGATACATCATAATTAGAATGGCAAAATTCCAAGACAAAGAGTGAATCTTAAAGGCAGCAAGGGAGAAACAGTGACATACAAGGGAGCTCTGATAGGCCTAGCAGATGATTTCCCAACAGAAACGCTAGGTGCCAGAGGAAGATAATGGGGGAAATATGGGGAATGGTCAAGTCAAGGAACATGAACAAAGGACCCATAGACAAGGACAGGGGCATGGAAGTTGTCTTTGGGAGCAGGGGTTGGACGGAGCAGGGGAGAGCAATGGGTATAAAATGAGGACAAGTGTAACTGAATAACAACAAAGAATAAAGATCTTTTAAAAATAAAAAAGACAAGCATAATACGAATGTCAAAGTTTGAGGACAAAGAGAGAATTTAAAGGCATCAAGAGAGAAACACATCAGTCACCTACAAGAGAACTCCAGTAAGACACTCAGCTTATTTCTCCACAGAAACACTTTAGGCCAGAAGAAATTGGAATGAAATATTTAAAGAATGAAAAGCAACAATCTGCAACCAAGACTACTCTCTTTAGAAAGACTATCATTTAATACTGAAGATGAGCCCTGACTGGTGTGGTTCTGTGGACTCAGTGATGGCCTGTGAACTGAAAGGTTATCAGTTCAATTCCCTGTCAGGACACATGTGCGTTGTGGGCCAGGTCTTCAACTGGGGGTGTGTGAGAGGCAACAAATCCATGTATCTCTCACACATTGATGTTTCTCTCCCTCTTACTTCCTCCCTTCCCCTGTCTCAAAAAATAAGTAAATAAAATGTAAAAAAGCCCTCCAAAATAAATAAAATTGAAGGTGAAATAAAGAGCTTCCAAGACAAAGAAGTCTAACAAAGTTCATTAACAGCAAATCAGCATTGCAAGAGATGTTAAAGGGACTGCTTTAAGAAGTAACAGAGAGAGAGATGAACATAAGTTTAAAGGAATAAAATGGCAATGAACAAGTATCTATCCATAATAACCTTAAATGTAAATGGATTAAATGTTATCAAAAGACATAGGGTAGCTGAATGCATAAGAAAACATGACCTTCTACAAGAGACCCAACTCAGAACAAAAAATTTACACAGACTGAAAATGAGGGGATGAAAAAAATATTCCATGCAACTGGAGATGAAAAGAAGATGGGATAGCAATATTTATATCTGACAAAATAGACTTCAAAATAAAGTCTACAGAAAGAAGCAAAGGAGATCACTACATAATGCTAAAGGGATCAATCCAACAAAAGGATATAACCCTCATAAACATGTACACACCCAACATGGAGTGCCTAAATATAAAGAAAAACATAGTGGACTTTGAAGAACAAATTCACAACAATACAGTCTTTTTTTAAAAATATATTTTATTGATTATACCATTACAGTTGTTCTATTCCCCCCGTCAATCCCTTCCACCCGCACCCTCCCTCCCCCACCATTCTGCCCCCCTTAGTTTATAACCACGTGTCTCAAGTTCTTTGGATTCTATATTTCCCCCACTATTCTCACCCTCCCCACTACCTATTTTCTACCTACCATCTANCACTTAGTTCATGTCCATGGGTCCTACATATAAGTTTTTTGGCTTATTTGGAAATGGAGAACATTTCCTCTACTATTCTAAATCTCCCCCTCTCTATTTTGTACCTACAATTTATTCTTCTTATTCCCTGTATTTTCCCCCCATATCCCTCCTCCTCCTCCCTGATGATAACCCTTCATGTAATCTCTATTTCTGTGCTTCTGTTCCTGTTCTATTGTTTGCTTAGTTTATTTTTGTTTTTTTAGGTTCAGTTGTTGATAGTTGTGAGTTGCTGTCATTTTACTGTTCATGTTCTTAATCATCTTCTTTTTCTTAGATAAGTCCCTCTAACATTTCCTGTAATAAGGGCTTTGTGATAGTGAACTTCTTTAACTTGACCTTATCTGGGAAGCGCTTTATCTGCCCTTCCATTCTAAATGATAGCTTTCTTGAATAGGGTAATCTTGGGTGTAGGTCCTTACCTTTTATGACTTTGAGTACTTCTTTCCAGATCTTTCTTGCTTGTGATATTTACAGAACATTTTACCCCAAAGCATCAGAATATACATTCTCCTCAAGTGCACATGAAAATCATTGCAAAGAGATACCACATGGTAGAACACAAAATTCAAGAAAATTTAAATCATATCAATCATTTTCTCAGATTACATGCCATAAAATTAGAAATCAACCTCAGTAAAAAAAAGCCCCTCAAAATTATGCATATGCATGGAGGCTAAAGTATATTATTAAATAATGAATAAATCATCAACAAGATTAAGATAGAAACTTAAAAAGTTCTTGGAAACAAATGAAAATGAACACACAACAACCCAAAACTTATGGGACACAGTAAAAGCATTCCTGACAGGCAGTTCAGATCATTACAAACATAGCTCAAGAAAATAGAAAAATCTCAATTAATGTTTAAAAAACTATTCTAACTCTACACCTAAAATAGCTAGAAAAGCAACAACAAACAAAGCCCAAAGGTAGTAGAAGGAAGGAAATAATCAAGACCAGAGTGGAAATAAATGATGTAGAGATTAAAAAAATAATTCAAAAGATCAATGAATCTAGGAGCTAGTTCTTTGAAGAAAATAAACAAAATGAGTAAACCTTTATCCAGACTCATCATAAAAAAGAGAAAGAGAGAGAGAGAGAGAGGACCCCAACTAATAACATCAGAAATGAAAGAGGGGAAACAACAATGGATACCACAGAAACACAAAGGATTGTAAGAAAATCTTATGAACAACTATATGCCAAGAAATTGTACAACCTGGGCAAAATGGATACATTTCTAAAATTATACAAAACTGATAGAATTGAGAATTTCCCAAAACTGAATCAAGAAGAAGCAGAACAACTGATCTAATGAAATTGAAGCACTAATCAAAAAACTCCTAGCAAAGAAAAGTCCTGGATCAGATGGCTTCACAGGTGAATTTTACCAATCATTCAAAGAATAAGTAACACTTAGTCTTCTCAAACTATTTCAAAAATTTCAAGAAGAGGGAAAGCTTCCCAGCTCTTTTTATGAAGCCAGTATTATCCTAATTCCAACACCAGATAAAGACACAACAAAGAAAACTATAGGCCAATATCTATGATAAACATTGTTGTTCAAATCCTCAGTAAAATATTAGCCAACAGGATCCTGCAATACATTAAAGAGATCATACACAATGATTAAGTGGGATTAACTCTAGAGATGCAAGGTTGGTACAATATTTGCAAATTAATAAATGTAATACATCACATAAACAAAATGAAAGATAAAAATCACAGGATTATATCAGTATGTACAGAAAAATAATTTGATAAATTCCAGCACCAATTTATGATTAAAACTCTCAGTAAATTGGAATACAGGAATCATATCTCAACATAATAAAGGCTATATATGAGAAACCTACAGCCAACATCATACTCAATAGGCAAAAACTAAAAGTGTTTCCCTCATGATCAGGAATGAGACAGGGATGTCCACTTTCACCACTCTTATTCAACATAGTATTGGAAGTCCTAGCCATATCAATCAGACAAGAAGAAGAAATAAAAAGCATTCAAATTGAGAAGGGGGAAGTAAAACTATCATTATTTGCAGATGACATGACATTGTACCTAGAAAACCCTATAGTCTCTGTCAAAAAACTACTCGACCTAATAAATGAATTTGGCAAATAGCAGAGTACAAAATAAATACTCAGAAATCACTGGTATTTTAAGAAATTTTTTACTTTTTTCTTTTAAGGGAGAGGAGGGAGAGAGAGAGGGAGAGAAATGTCCATGTGTGAAAGAAACATTGATTGGTTGCTTCTTGTATGCCCCCAAGCATGAATGGCCAGCAACCCAAGCATGTGCCCTGATCAGAAACTGAACTAGTGATCTTTCCATACACAAGCAAGTGCTCAATCCACTGAGCCACACCAGCCAGGGCCTGGTGGCATTTTTATACACTAATAATGAACTATAAGAAAGAAAAACTAAGAAAGAAATCCCATTTACTAGTGTAACAAAAAAAAATGAGGTACCTACAAATAAACTTAACCAAAGAGGTAAAAGTTTTCCTGTATTTGGAAAACTATAGGACACTGAAGAAAGAAACTGAGGAAGATACAAATAAGTGGAAACATATACTGTGTTCATAGATGGGGAGAATTAACATTATTAAAATGTCCATACTAGCCAAAGCACAATTCCTATCAAAATACCAATGACATATTTTAAAGATCTAAACAAATATTCCAAAAATGTATATGGAACCAACAAAGACCCTGAATAGCCTCAGCAATCTTGAGAAATAAGAACAAATTTGGAGGTATCACAATACCTGATATAAAACTACTTTACAGGACTACTGTAATCAACCATGCGTTGTACTGGCATAAGAAGAGACATTACATCAATGGAACAGAATAGAGAGCCCAGAAATAAGCCCTTGTCTCTATGGTCAATTAACATTTGACAAAGGGGGCAGAAACATAAAATGGAGTAAAAATAGCCTCTTCAAAAAATGGTGTTGGGAGATCTGGACTAGTACTTGCAAAAAATAAAATAAAAAAAGAAGAAAAAACTAGACCACCAACTTACACCATACACAAAAATAACTCAAGATGGATAAAATATAAGTTGTGACACCATAGAAGTCCTAGAGGAAAACATAGGCAGTAAAATTTCATATATCTCATGTAGCAGTATTTTTGCCAATATATCTCCTAGGACAAGGAAAACAAAGAAAAAATAAACAGATGGGATTACATCATATTAAAAATCTTCTGCACAACTAAAAAGAACATCAGCAAAATGAAAACAAAACCCACTGTATGGGAACATATTTGCTAATGATACCTCGAATAAGGGTTTGACCTTCAAAATATATAAAGAACTCACACAACTCCACACC
This sequence comes from Sturnira hondurensis, assembly GCF_014824575.4. Lineage (NCBI taxonomy): Eukaryota > Metazoa > Chordata > Mammalia > Chiroptera > Phyllostomidae > Sturnira > Sturnira hondurensis. The sequence continues at coordinate 709,076 of NW_028080209.1, read as the reverse complement.
AGAAAGACCAACAATCCAATTAAAAAAAATGGGCAAAGGACCTGAACAGACACTTCTCCAAGGAGGACATACAGAGGGTCCAGAGACATATGAAAGGACGCTCAACATCACTAGCCATCAGAGAGATTCAAATTAAAACCACAATGAGATACCATTTCACACTGGTCAGAAAGGCCATTATATACAAATGAACAAACAAGGGCAGACGAGGATGTGGAGAAGAGGGAACTCTAGCACACTATTGGTGGGAATGCAGACTGGTGCAGCCACTGTGGAAAACAGTATGGAATTTCCTCAAAAAACTAAAAATGAAACTGCCTTTTTCAAAATTTTCTTTTATTAGTGTTCAGTTGGTTAAATGTATTCCTAATCACCTCATTCTTTTGTTGCAATAGTCAATGGGATTGTTTTCCTAATTTCTGTTTCTGATGTTTCATTGTTGGTATACAAAAATGCCTTCAATTTCTGAATATTGACTTTGTATCCTGCTGCTCTGCCAAATTCAATTATTAAGCCAAGTAGTATTTTGGTAGAGTCTAGAGGATTTTCTATGTACTCTATCATGTCACATGCAAACAAGACAGTTTTGCTTCCTCCTTTCCAATTTGGATGCTAGTCCTTCCTCTCTCTCTCTCTCTCTCCCTCTCTCTCTTTCTTTCATCTGATTATTGTGGCTAGGACTTCCAATACTATGCTGAATAGAAATGGTGAAAGTGGACATCCTTGTCTTGTTCCGGATCTTAGTGGGAAAGCTTTTAGTTTTTGCCAGTTGAGTATACAGTTGCCTGTAGTTTTCTTGTGTATGGCCTTTATTATGTTGAGGTTTGCTCCTTCTACTTTCACTTTGCTGAGTGTGTTCATCATAAATGGGTGCTGGAGTTTATCAAACGCTTTTTCTGCATCTATTGATATGATCATGTAATTTTTGTTTTTCCTTTTGTTTATACGATGTATTACCTTTATTGATTTGCAAATATTGTACCATCCTTACATCCCTGGGATGAATCCCACTGAATAATGGCACATGATCTTTTTAACATATTGCTGCATACAGTTTGCCAATATTTTGTTGAGGATTCTAGTGTCTATGTTCATCAGTGATATTAGTCTGTAGTTTTCTTTTTTGTTGTTGTGTCTTTTTCTGGTTTGGGGATTAGGATGATGCTAGCTTCATTAAAAGTTTAGGAGTCTTCTCTCTTTTTTGGATTTTTTGTAGTTTGAGAAGGATAGGGGTTAGGTCCTCCTTAAACGTTTTATGAAACTCTCCTGTGAAACCATCTGGTCCAGTGTCTTTGTGTTCCTGGAGTTTTTTGATTATTGCTTCAACTTCACTAGCTGTTATTGATCTGTTCAGGCCCTCTGTTTCTTCTTATATCAGTTTTGGAAGATTGTGTGTTTCTAGAAATTTGTCGACTTTACCCAGGTTTTCAAATTTCTTGGCATACATTTGTTCATAGTAATTTCTTACAATTCTTTGTATTTCTGTGGTATTGGTTGTAATTTCTCCTTTTTCATTTCTGATTTTATTCGGCTCTCCCTTTTTTTTCTTTGTGACTCTGGTTGAAGGGTTGTTGATTTTGTTTATCTTTTCAAAGAACCACCTTTTGGATTTATTGATCCTTTGAATTGTTCTTTTAATCTCTATATCATTTAATTTTGCTCTGATCTTTATTATTTCCTTCCTTCTACTCATTCTGGGCTTTGTTTATTGTTTCTCCTCCTGTTTTTATAGATGTAGGGTTAGGTTGTTTACTTGAAAATTTTCTGGACTTCCGCCAAGATGGAGGCATAGGTGGAAACACTGTGCCTTCTCCCACAACCAACTTTGAATACAACAAAGGTTTGGAGAAACAAAGACACAACCAAAGGACAGAAAATTGAATTATACAGAAGCCCAACTACATCTAACCGTTCAACGGGGACGGTAAGAGGGGCGGAGCCAGCAGCGAGCAGGGTCGGGTAGGACAGGGCCCCCGACCCAGGCGCGCAGGCAGATGGGAACCAGTTGGGGTGCGGGGCAGACCACGGGCGCATATTCGCTCACAGTGAGACAGACCACTCAGGCCTCAGGGGGTGAGGGCTGACGGCGGTGGCACACTCGCATGCAGTGGGATGAAACGCGTGGGCCGGTGATGGCAGCAACTGCGGCACCGGTGAGGGCCGTGGTGGCAGGCAGCAGACAGGAAGCCATAGTCCCTCTTTGACCCCGCCCCCACATACAGCGTCACAACCCAGTGACTTAGTTGCCCTGCAATACCGGTGAGAGCCATTGTCCCTCTTTGACCCCGCCCCCACAAACAACGAGATCGGAA